>NW_006922401.1:800109-803113 GCF_000298275.1 Orycteropus afer afer
ATAATGAAATGTGCAAGGACTGGGAGTTAGAAAACCAAAAGGAAAAAACACACTTGGCATTTCTCAAGCTAAAAGAACTGAAGAAAAAAATTTAAACCTTGAGTTGCAATATTGAAGGATTCTATTGGCAAAATATTGAATGATACATGAAACATCAAAAGAAGATGGAAGGAATACACAGAGTCACTTTACCAAAAAGAATTGGTCAATGTTCATCCATTTCAGAAGGTGGCATATATTCAAGAACCTATGGTATTGAAAGAAGAAGTTGAAGCTGTATTGAAGGAAGTGGCAAAAAACACAGATCCAGGAACTGACGGAATACCCATTGAGATGTTCCAACAAATGGATACCACACTGGAGGCACTCTCTTGGCTATGTCAAGAGATTTGGAAGGCAGCTACCTAAACAACTGACTGCAAGAGATCCATATTTGTACCCATTCCAAAGAAAGGTGATACCACAAAATGTGGAACTTATCAAATAATACAATTAATATCACATGCAAGTAAAATCTTACTGAAGATAATTCAAAAAAGATTGCAGCAGTATATTGACAAAGCACTTGCAGAAAGGCAAGCTGGATTCGGAAGAGGATGTGGAACTAGGGATATCATTGCTGATGTCAGATGGATCTTGGCTGAAAGTAAAGAATACCAGAAAGATGTTTACTTGTATTTTTTAACTATGCCAAATCATTTGATTGTGTGGATCATAACAAATTATGGATAATGTTGAGAAAATGGGAATTCCAGAACACTTGATTGTATTCATGAGGAACCTGTACATAGACCAGGAGGATGTCATTCAAACAGAACAAGGGGGCACTGCATGGCTTAAAATCAAGAAGGGAGTGTGTCAGGGTTGTATACGTTCACCATACTTATTCCATCTGTATGCTGAGCAAATAATTCAAGAAGCTGGACTATATGAAGAAGAATGTGGCATCAGGATTGGCGGAAGACTCATTAACAACATGTAATACGCTGATGACACAACTTTGTTTGCTGAAATTAAGGACGACTTGAATCACTTACTGAGGAGGATTAAAGACTTCAGCTTGCAGTATGGATTACACCTCAATATAAAGAAAACAAAAATCCTCATAACTGGACCAGTTAGCAGCACCATGATAAATGGAGAAAAGATTGAGGTTGTCAAAGACTTCATATTACTTGGTTGTACAACTAACACCAATGAAAGCAGCAGTCAAGATATCAGACAACGTATAGCACTGGGCAAATCTGCTGCAAAAGACCTCTTTCAAGTGCTGAAGAGCTAAGATACTCCTTGAAGACAGATGTGCCTGACACAAGCCATCATATTTTCAATCACATCATATGCATGTGAGAGCTGGACAATGAATGAGGAAGACCAAAGAAGAGTCAATGCTTTTGATTTGTGGTGTTGGTGAAGAATGCTGAAAGTACCATAGTATGCTGAAAGAACTAACAGCTCTGTCCTGGGAGAAGTGCAGCCTGAATGCTCCTTGGAAGCGAGAATGGCCAGATTTCGTCTCACCTACTTTGGTCATGTTGTAAGAAGGGACCATTCCCTGGAGAAGGATAACATGCTTGGTAAAGTGGAGGGTAAGTGAAAAAGAGGAAGGCCCTCAACAAGATGGATTGACACAGTGGCTGCAATGATGGGCTCAAGTATAGCAAGGATTGTGGAGTGGGCACAGGACTGGGCAGTGTTTCGTTTTGCTGTACATAGGGTCACTATGAATCTGAATCGGAGATGACTCTACAACACCTAACAACAACAAATATATATGTACAATATATGTTAACTCCATATATTACCAAGTGAAATAGTGCTTTCCTTTCATCTAAAGGTGTTTTTCACAGAATATTTAGATCATTGTCATCCAAATTATATGCAAACCATCAAAATGTTAGAAGTTTACATCTATTTATATGGGAATGTGAGTATAAATAGGTGTAGGGGAAAATGTTTTAAAATGCATGGTGATGTCTTATACAAAAAAAAAGGGTAAAAAATTTTTATTGTGATTTGGGTGAAAGTTTATAGACCAAATTCATTTTCCATACAGCAGTTCACATGCACTTTGTCTCATGACATTGACTGCAATTTCCCACAATGCAACAGCTCTCTTCTCACATCTTCCTCATAGTTACCTCTTTCCTGTGCCCTTCCCTCCCATGCATTCCTGTCCCCAGAACTGTCTCCCTGTGCATACACAGTCCTTCTATTCTCCCATGAATGATCTCTCCAAGGAGTGTATCTATCTAATATAAATGATCAGCCCATATGCTTGTCTTTTATTTGGCTGGCAGCCACAGGAGTGGGTTTAATTCAAGTTCTAAAAGGCATCTAGGGGCCAAACATAGTCTCAGGGGTTCCACTAGGCTCTATCAGACCAGCAAACTTGGTCCTTTTTTTTTTTTATGATTTTGAATTTTATTCTACATTGTTCTCCCACTCTATCCAGGATCTCCTACATAGATACCTCTCAGAGTGGTTGACAGTGGTAGCCAGGCACCTCCTAGTTCTTCTGATCTCATAGCCATATAGGCTAGGGATCACACAGTGTATCAGTCCTTGGATTAATTGTTTCTATGTCTTTGGTTTTCCTCATTCTTCTTTGCTCTGGACAAGGAAAGACCCATCATTGCATCTAGACAGCCTCTTGAAAGCTTTTAAGATCCCAGTTGCTACTCACCAAAATAGGATGTGGAACAATGTTTTGTGTAGTATTGCTTGAACAGTTTCTCTCACAAAGATCAGCACAAGGCCAGCACAAGGCAGGACATGTTCCAAATGTCCAAACTATTGTTCCACTCCATGATTTCAGACATTAACTCCTCCTCCTCCTTCTGTAATTTCCCCCATCTTAGGGTTCTGTATTTTGCTGTAATGCCTCACAGAACTCACAGACACCCAAGGGATCGTCTCACATAGTAGTGGTGTATCTGGCAGGCTGGTGAGTCCCAGGTCTGTGTGTGGATCTGGAAGATCCTCCCAATTCTCAGAGTTTGAT
>NW_006922401.1:803353-807230 GCF_000298275.1 Orycteropus afer afer
TGTGTTGCTCCAACAGAAATAACCCAAGTGGATGGCTTTAAAAATCAGCATCTCAAGGCAAATCCCACCACAGAGCCAATTGCCAGTCATTATAGGGAACGACTACTACCAGCTGCCCAGCCAAGTTGACACCCGACCTTAAGTACCACACCACCCCAAACAGGCATGGATAATAGGATTTACAATACATCACAGAATGTAGGACAATGGCTAGAAGGGCCACATCAAGCAATTCACCACAAGTATGTTACGCCAATTGAGCTTGATGTCCCCTGCAACCATTGTCCCGAGCCCACACGTCCATCTACTCATTCCCTCCAGGTAGCTGGCTGTGGCCAAGAAGTGACTACAACCTTGTCCCTTGTCAGGTCAACTATGTACCTGGACATTCTTACAGAATATACAAATACACTGGTAGAAACATTGTCTGCCAACTCTTATACATAGTCATGGGCACACCACCCCCCATGTAGACATAACTGATCATTCAGCCTGTCCACCCATCTATCCACCCATATATCTATGTTTGCCTTCACTGACGGTGCAGTATTGTATTTGCAAAAGGGTTCATCTTTGTTATCTGTACTTCCCATGCACCTCTCCATGTCTAAAATGAAGCATTCTTTGAATCAGCAATTTAGTATTTTAAATTGAATTATACCCTCCAGCAAGGCAGGACTCAAGACACATTCCACTTGTGTTGCTCCAACAGAAATAACCCAGCTGGATGGCTTTAACAAATGAAAAATGCCTACTCAAACTGACAAATTGAAACAACATGAGCGCTACAATTTCATACCAATCTGAGGTTAAAATGTTTTGAATTACAGTCTTTTTAATCCTATATGATAAGAAAAATTATTTGAAATGTGTAAGGAGTTAAAATAATACAATTCAGATTTTATTGTACTCCTATCTACTATAACAGTTATGTGTGTTTCTGTGTAATTTATGTCACCCACATTTCTACATATTAACTTATATACTTTGTATTAGAAAGGTGAGTTTGTGTATATTGCTATTTGTTTGCTTATGTGTATCCTTAGGGTCAAGCTCTGAAGAGTAAAAATAACTTTTTGCAAGATAATCACCACTTAACATTTCAAAACATAGTTTATCAAGTAGAAGCGATAAATAATTTTGTCCAGCATACAAAAAATACTGCATATGCTAATAGTCAGTAACATAATTATAATAAAAAAAAATAGATATCAATAAATGTATTGAATAATATGCTCCTAACATTCTATGGGAGCTCTGGTGGCACAATGCCTAAGGTATTTGACTGCTAACCCAAGTAACCTAGAAAATTCCTTTCCAGAGAGATTAACTAGTATATGAAACTGTATGATACTTGGAGTCACAGGGTTCAATATATTGAAATGACGAGTCAAGATTATATACTTCACATCAGGTGTGATCAAAAAGACCGATCACCTTACTTCTGGGGACTAATTCCTTCTTTCTCATACAGACACTAGCTAATTATCCAGAGGAATCTCATTTCTCAATTTGGTCCTCCAAATGTGCTTGTAGAAGGGGAGATAAAAATATTAAGTGAATATGGTACCAATTTAGATTCTATTTAGACTAGAGGTACCATATTGTCATTTATTTCATTCTTAACTATGCACAAGCATAATGGTAGGCACCAGTTTTCTAAATAGTAACCAAAGTACTTTAGTTATGAATCTATGATAAAAATACGTTAGTAACTTATTCTTTACATTCATGTACCCAACATTAAATAATTTTAAATTTAATATATACTATACAGATTATTAGGAGCTCTGGTGGTGTAGTGCCTAAGGCATTTGACTGCTAACCAGAAGGCTGGCAGTTCAAACCCACAAGCCACTCCTCGGAGGGAAGGTTGGGCAATCTACTTCCTTAGTGCTACTGCCTCGGAAACCCAAGGACAATTCGCTATGAGTTGGATCCTACTCGACAACAGTGAGTTTGGTTTGGTTTTTGATATGCTGATTATTTGTAAATACAGTAACATAACAAGTAAATAAAATTATATATTGGTGAAAAAAAATCATCTGTCTTACATCTTAAGCATTCTGGAATATTTGACTTATCTAAGTTACAAAACAAAAGTGTACTTTTTCAGTCATATTAAAGGCATTAACATATACTTGAAGGCTTTTTTTTCAAATACATCTAGTTTTGAGATAAGAATTCATGCTAGCTTGCTCAACGAAACTTCCAAGGTATAAGAGACATAACAATCAATCTAAATACTGAATAATTGAATAATATTCACATGCATGAAACTTGTCTACCAGAGCATGTGATATTAAAAGGCTATCTGTCAAAAGCATAAACTTTTTAAAACTTTTAAGCAGCCATTGAAAAATCATATAAACAACCATTTAGCCTAATAGTTAATAAATCTAATCACTTTACTCCTATCACCTTGATATAGAGGAAGAACAATTAAATCAATTCCGTCAGATGATATTAGAACACCTGATGACCTTTGAAATAATTGAAAATTAACAGAAAGGTTCACTATATTACTGTGAGAACATATTAATGCTCTCCTGTCTTCTATATTCATGAATTTTGGCTGAGGATTTTCATATCCCTACTGCATGATGCCCTATATAAACATCTTAATTAACTTAGCACGTGGGTGTTGTCAGGCTGAGCTAAAGCATCATGAAGGCATTTTGCAATTGTTGGTCTAGATAAATTGAATATAAATCATCATAGCAAGTATCTGTTACATAATCAAAATGCAACTTATTTCTTCCCAGAATAACTTGGAGGTAAATTAATCAGATGACTGTTCACTAATTTCCTTTAAACTTCTGTACTAAATTTAAGAAAAAGCAACCACCGAAATTTGAATATATATAGCAGGAAAGGTAATAGCATTGAAAATGTACTTTGTGGAGCATGACAACAAGAATGCTTTTAGCAAATTTCTTTTCTTAAAAATATGAAGTCTGTTTATTTTAACTTGACACTTTACGATGAAAAGAATTCAGAAGTTATTCCGATCCTACAAGGTTAGTATGAACTTCACTGTATTTGCAGTATGGTAAAGGACTCTAAGTGTTACAATTAAATAAAAAAAAAAAATGGCGTTCAAAGTTTTAAATGAGACACATGAAGTATATCTAACAACTATTTTAATTTACATGAATATACATATAAACTATAGTTTTATCTTTGGAATATGGTATTCTTGATTGTAACTAAGAAATTCTGGGTAGAAGAGGATACATTTCTATCCTTGTCACTATTTTTGTCATCTCTATTTAAGCACATATTTATAATTATGAAAAACCTAAATACTTTTCTTTATATAATTTTCTCAAAAGAGAAATTATGTTATAATCCTACAAAACTTTACCTTATTCCCTTATTGCATTATATCATTATTATTTCCAGGATATAGATAATATTTAAAGACAAAATGTGTATGTGTGAAATAGATAAGTGATGTCTATGTAATTGAATTCATTTTAAAAAATGATGCATATGTCTTGAAACGTAGAATACAATTTTGAAAACAGAATTTCAAGTGTTGAATTTTGTTCAACTGAAATTAAAAGTTACTTTTCACCACGATTATATTATTGAATGAAAGTCAGCACTCAAGAATGAACTAGTCATTTTTTACCTGATTCTTTGGAGGGAATGAGGTTGAATAACGATCCTTTTTTAGTATCTTTATTTGATTATGGATTGTTCAATGAAGACTGAAAAGGTACGACATTCCTCTTGATACTCCTATACCCCACACCTACTTGGTGAATGAAGGTGCGGCCATCCCCCACTCCCACCTACCTTCTGGGCCCACAGGAACTCCATCACAGTCTGTGTGCTCAGACGGAGCCTGGGTGCCCTGCCCTGTCCTCCA
>NW_006922401.1:810695-813795 GCF_000298275.1 Orycteropus afer afer
TATTTCATTTATTAAATTTACTAAAAATAATTGTTTAGCTGCTGTCAATTCAATAGCTCGTAGTATACCAGAATGAAACATTGCTAGGTCCTATGTCATCTTCACAATTCCATCATTTTCAAGTCTATCCTTATGACTGTTATGCCAATCCATCTCATTGAGGAGCTCCAAAGCTCATTTTGGCCCTCTTCTTCAGCAAACATGATGTCTTCCTCTAGCGATTAATCCCTCCAGATAACATTTCCAAAGCATGCAAATCAAACAGTGTTCTGTTGTGACCCATAAGGTTTTCATTGGCTAATTTTTAGAAGTAGATTGCCAGGCCTTTCTTCCTTTGTCTCAGTCAGGAAGGCCTACTGAAACCTGCCCACCATGGGTGACTATGCTGGTAGCATAGCTTCCAGCATCATAGTAACATGAAAGCTACCCCAGCACAATGAATTAACAGACAGGCAGTAGAAATACTGGATAATCACAGTAGAAATATTGGATAAGCACTAGGTTTATGTATTCTGGCCAAAGTCACAGAGTAAAACTAAAGAGACAACCCATACACTGTTCCTTATAATATATACATAGAAATTATAAGCATCTGATCAAATTTCTCCCAGTAAGAATAGTCATGGGAACAAATGGGAGCTAATGTATAATATTCATTTAGTGACTCACTCTTGTATCTGCCATTGAATACAAAGTAAAGCTGAGTTCTTACTTTACAAAAGCTTTAAATTAACTTCCATCAATTTGAAAAAGTGAGAAAATTTACATAAATTCTGACAATCTGTCAAACATATTCTTTACTATCCTTATTATTCAATTAAACAATATCATTTTTTTTAAAAAAAAGAGGCCTAGTGAAAACATTAAACATGCACCTTTTATTATATATTCTCTGCTATTATTTCTTTCTTTATCCAACTTAAATGCCATCAATATGGCTATAGTTAATTCACTATATTCCTTTATTTCCATTCAAGCTGATGATAGCAGAATATAGTAATCAATAACAATCAAACTTGAGACGATAGATTTAGATTCTGACAGGAAATAATTTATCATGGCTATGAAAAAGCTTCCTACCAGCTGGGATATCTGAGAGTTAAAAGAAAAAAATATATAATGCTGAAGTATTCTGGGGTGGAGGTTTTTAGAAAGTGGGGAGAAATGCACTTAAAATATGCAGTTTTTGCAATACTAAATTGATTACATTTTTTAGATTCTCCCTTCTCTCCCTGCTACCTTGAGGCTATAATGATCAGTAAGAACACTGAATTCCTTTTGCACACAATGAAGAGTCGTAGTTTTGTACTGCACCTCAAAGAAGCAACATGATTGACAGTAAGTCATTTAGCTTTTCAGAAATACCATTGATTGACAATGGGTTACAAGCTGTTAATCAATAGACTGACACAGTCAACTGCTTCATATTCTACAATACATTTTCTCTCTTGATATATCATCTGTAATTGTATTTCATAAAATATGGATTAATATAATTCTGAGATATGGAAATGATGACTACTAAGTTTTTCTAGCAAGGTATGCACATGAAAATATACATGTACATTTCTATGGAGAAAATATTTTTATTGACTATGTTAGAACTTAAACCACATCATTTAAAAGCAACAGAATACATGAATCTAAGTTTCTGCACTTCTAGACACCCACCAGGAGCTCTGGTAGTGTAGTGCATAAGGCACATTAAATTAGCATAGTACCTAAAGCACTTGACTGCTAACCAGATGGCTGGTGGTTCAAACCCACCACTCACTCCTCGAAAGGAAGGTGGGGCAATCTACTTCCGTAGTGATACTGCTTCAGAAACTCGAGGAGGGGTCTCTGAGTCGGGGCTGACTCAATGGCACATAACAACAACAACAGACACCCACCAGCCACTCCTCGGAAGGAAGGTTGGGCAATCTACTGTAGTGATCCTGCCTCAGAAACCCAAGGAGGGGTCGCTATTAGTCGCGTCCAACTCGATGGCAAATAACAATAACAGAGTCAAACGTGAAAGCAGCACAATATGTTACAATATATTTCAATGAAGGATACAATATCAAATGTTAATTTAAGTCAAAAGGAATCTAAATACAATGGAGGCCACAAAATGGAAAAAAAAAATAATTAAAGAACAGAATTTCAGTGAAGAGCTAATGGCATTGTTAGAGCTCATAGTAAAATGTCAAGTTAAAAGAAATGCAGACATTAAATTGTATATAAGCCCAATGCTTTAAAACCAAACAAGCAAAAGCATATATAATGATATTGATTTTAAAAAATGATTGGAATGAATTACAGTATCACAAGACTTTAACTGCAGTTATGTCTGAGTTTTATGTTTCTATTTTCTACATGGTTAGTATTTTCCAAAATTTTGTCAAAAATCATGCATTAATACATTATCAAATCAAATTTAATACACATATATTTGTGTTGTGGTGTGGCACAGTACTAAAGATGTAATTGGTTCTCAGTAAAGGATTAATGACATCTATTAAGAGCTAATTAAATGTTAAATACAGTGTCTAATGTATTTTCAGTGATATTTTATTTAATCACTCCAACAATCCTGCAAAGCAAGGATTGTTTTCCCAATGTTATAGGTGAGAAAACTGGGATGAGGCAACTGAAGTTCAAGAAGATCAAATAAATTTTTAAAATCACACAACTGAATAAGTAACACAGCAGGATTTAAAAGGCATTGCATCCAACTCAAAATTTCATGCCTCCTCAGTTACTGAATGAATTATATTAGGACTATGTGATTGAAATAGGTGGAAAGATTTTAAGTAGTGAAGATTTCCTGAGCAAAGTTGAAGGAAGGGTTAAAATGTATTTGCATTATCTTTTGGCATGTATGAACAAATCACTGAAAATTGAATGCAATTCTATTTTTTCATAATCCTATTAAATATTGATTTAAAATGATAAAAGAGTTTGCTAATTTTACGTTGTTTCAGGTTAGGAATTTAGAAACTGATGACAAGCTCAGGAACACATTTAAAAGACATATAAAATAACGTGTCCTATTACTGTATTAGGAGCTCTGGTAGCATAGTGCCTAAGGCACTTGACTGCTAACCAGAAGGCTGGT
>NW_006922401.1:813984-821360 GCF_000298275.1 Orycteropus afer afer
TGGCATAGCACCTAACACATTTGACTGCTAACCAAAAGGTTGGTGGTTCAAACCCATAAAGTATCAAAAAGCATTCGTTTTAACGCATTCTTCTAGTTAACAATGTGTATATTAAAGTGTGGAAAATATTCATTCAGGTTGTTCTTCAGCGCCTGTATTTCTAAATTTGGTTTTAATAATCTAAATACATTTAGACAGATGTGTATGCATATGTTTGCTTAAATAACTAAACAGTTGCTTGTAATTGTATTTTCCATTTCTCATTGAGTTCACTCTAATTCTAAAAGAGGTCAGGTTAACTCACTATTTTCAGTGGACTATTAATAGATAAAAGAAAATATTTGTCTTGTATTGCTATTGGTATTGATTCTAGATGATTACTCAGCAATGTTTAAATCCAAACTAATCCAGCAAACCTTATGAACCCCCAAAATTTACCAAACCTGTGAGATACAAGAAAATAAAATAAAGAGTAATTAAGTATGATTTTATATAATTTAACCTTTAGATGATGAAGTGAAATATACTCACCCATGTGCAAGGGCCAAATACCAATAGCCAAAGTATTTAGATTAATTAAAACCTTCTGGTTAGCAGTCAACTGCCTTAAGGGCTATGCCACCAGAGCTCCTTAATTTTTGATGCAGGAATAACCGAGTTTTCTGCGAGATACCCAAATGGCTTCACCTATATCTCCTAAGTAGTTGATGATTACTTTGAAACAAGCAAAATAAACTACATGTCCAAAGGAAATATTGGCAAGAATTACTTTATTTGAATTTTAGTTGGGACCCTAAAAATTAATTTGAAAGGTGTTCCACATAACTTATCTTTTAAACAAAATTTAATTACATGATTCATATTTCCTCAAAATTTTAATAGTGGATTAATGTTTGAAAACCTAGCAAAGATAATTGTATTTCACTCTTATTTGACATGGCTATTAGTAATTAAAAGTACACATAATTAACTAATTTATAATTATTTATCAATTGAAGTACCACAAAGGTCTCCTGAAGCTAACTATAATTCCTTAAAAACTAAAAAATATCCAAATAAAATGCAGATCTATAGGATAACAAAAGGAGCCCTGGTGGTGCAGTGCTTAAGGCATTTGACTGCTAACCAGAAGGTTGGTGGTTCAAACCCAACAGCCACTCCGCAGAAGGAAGACTGGGCAATCTACTTCTGTAAAGATTTACCACTTTGGAAACACAAAGGGAGTCACAATGAGTTGGAATTGACTCAATAGCAGTGAGTTTGGCTTGGTTTTGGGGCTATAGGATAGCAAATAATATATTAATAGGAAGTTAATAAACTCAAATCTGTTCTCATTTTGCTACATACATTTTTAAACATTTTTTTCTCTCATGAATGTCCAGGATGGATTCTAATACTTCACAACTAATTTATTTTATCACCTTTGTCCAGTGACCCATGACAAATCATCCACAAGATGAGCCGTGTGATGGTGAATGGACTTAGGTTTTATTCTTGCATCCATATAGTACTTTGTGTATCCATGCCTTGATTTACTGTACCCTTTTACTAGTACCTTCCCTATGACCTCATTTTTTCCAGAAAGATTTTAAATGATTTGATATATTCTCTATTTTATGGTACAAAACCCCAAACCCACTGCCACGGAGTTGATTATGAATCACAGCAACCATTTAGGATAGAGTAAAACAGCTCCGGAGGGTTTCCAAGACTGAATTTCTTTATGAAAGCAGAATGCTCTTTCTCCTGTTGGTGGGTTCAAATCACTGACCTTTTGGTTAGAAGTTGAGTGCTTCAACCATTGCACCAACAGGGCTCTTATTTTATACTATAGTAACAATTACATCAATTCTTCTTACATTATTTACATTCCCAAAGGATTATTCAGTCATTTATCCATTAATTCTGTAAATTAATGTATTTTCTGTAAGCTGTCCTAGGGACAGAGCACAGACCTCATAAGAAAATGGACACTCAAGAAAGGATATAATGTTGTTATGATGTGTGTACAAAAAAAGGCAATGACAATATTAAAGTGTAATATTTTGAATGTGCATATTAAAATATTGAGTTAGCTGGAAAATGTATATGTTTTTTTCATAATAAGTGCTATCCAGTTGGTTCTGACTCATTATGACCCTATGTTCAACAGGAGGAAATACTGCCTGGTCCTGCTCCATCTTCACAATCCTTGTTATGTTTGTGCCCACTATTGGAGCCACTGTGTTGATCCATCTTCTTGTAGGTCTTCCTCTTTTTCACTGATTCTCTAGGAGCTCTGATAGCATAGTGCCTAAGGCATTTGACTGCTAACCAGAAGGCTGGCGGTTCAAAACCACCAGCCACTCCTCGGAAGGAAGATGGGGCAATCTACTTCCGTAGTGATACTGCCTCGGAAACCCAAGGAGAGGTTGCTATGGGTCGGGTCCGACTTGATGGTACATAACAACAACAACAACTACTATTACTACTTTATTAAGTATGATGTCCTCGAGGGACAGGTCTCTCCTGGTAACAAGTCTAAAGTACTTGACCCTATCCTCATTTCTAAGGAGTATTATGGCTGCACTGCTTCCAAGACAAATTTGTTCTTTCTTCTGGTAATCTATGCTATATTCAACATTCTTCACTAACACCACAATTAATATGCATTATTTCTTCTCCAGTCTTCCTTATTTATTGCTCAGCTTGCACATGCATATGAGGCAATTGAAAATATCATGGCTGGGGTCAGGTGCACCTTAGTTTTTCAAAGTAAGCTTGCAGCTGTTTAACATTTTAAAGTGGTCTTTTATTGCAAATTTGTCCAATACAATATGTCGTTTTGATTCTGTGACTGCTGCTTCCATGGATGTTGGTTGTGGGTCCAAGTAAAATGAAATCCTTGACAACTTCAATCTTTTCTCTGTTTACCATGATGTTGTGTATTGGTCCATTTGTGAGGATATCTGTTTTCTTTTTGTCACCGTGTAATATATACTGAAGGCTGTAGTCTTTGTTCATCATCAGTAAGTACTTCAAGTCCTCGTCACTTTCAGCAAGCAAGGTTGTGTCATCTGCATATCTCAGGTTGTTAATGAGTCTTCATCCAATTGCAATACCATGTTCCTCTTCACACAGTCCAGTTTCTTGGATTATTTGCTCAACATACAGATTGAAAAAGTGTTGTGAAATTTTCCACTAATCCTAATGCACACCCTTCCTGATTTTAAAACATGTAGTATTCCCTTGTTCTCTTCCAGCAATTGCCTCTTTGTCAATGTACAGATTTCACATGAGCATAAGGAAGTGTTCTGAAATTCCCATTCATTTTAATGTTATCCATAATTTGTTATGATTCTCACAGTTGAATGCCTTTGCAT
Source organism: Orycteropus afer afer (assembly GCF_000298275.1). Taxonomy (NCBI): domain Eukaryota; kingdom Metazoa; phylum Chordata; class Mammalia; order Tubulidentata; family Orycteropodidae; genus Orycteropus; species Orycteropus afer. The sequence continues at coordinate 817,347 of NW_006922401.1, forward strand.
AGTTAATAAAACACAGGTACACATATTTCTGATATTCCCTTCATTTATCCAAGATCCATCTGACATCAGCAATGATATCCCTTATTCCATATCCTCTTCTGAATAAATCTTGAATTTCCAGAAGTTCTCTGTCAATGTACTGCTACAACTGTATTTGAATTATTTTCAGTAAAATTTTACTTGTAAGTGATGTTAATGATATTGTTTAATAATTTCCACATTGTTAGATTGTCTTCCTTTGTAATGAACACAAACATGGATCTCTTCCAGTCTGTTGGAGAAGTAGCTGTCTTCCAATTTTCTTGGCATAGATGAATAAACACTTCCAACATTGCATTTATTTGTTGAAACACTTCATTTGGCACTCAATCAATTTCTGAACTTTATTGTTTTGTTTTTCCCAGTGCCTTCTGTGAAACTTGTATTTCTTCAGTACTATTGATTCTTGATCACACGCTACCTCCTGAAATGGTTGACCTCAACCAACTCTTTTTAGTACAGTGATTACATGTTTTCCTTCTATTTTGTTTTTATGCTGTGTCATTCAATATTTTGCCCATAAAATCCTTCAATATTTCATCTTGAGGCTTGAATTATTTGTCAGTTCTTCAGCTTGAGAAATGCCAAGTGTGTTTCTCTTTTTTTGGTTTTCTAATTCCAGTTATTTGCATTTTTCATTGTAATAATTTGTCTTCTCTAGATGCCCTTTGTACTTTTCTGTTCAGCTATTGGTTTCCATTCTCTTTACTATTTTATGGTCAAGAGAAAGTTTCAGAGTCTCTTCTGGCATCCGTTTTGGTCTCTTCTTTCTTTCTTGTCTTTTTAATAAACTTTTGTTTTCTTTATGTATGATGTCCTTAATGTTATTCCACAACTCATCTAGCCTTCAGTCATTAGTATGCAATGTGTCAAATCTATTTTTGAGACGGTCTCTAAATTGAGATGGGATATACTCAAGGTTGTACTTTCACTCTGTTATGTTGTTGAAAAAAAAAGGTATTTAAAATAAATAAGTCATTAGCCTTGCAAAATTCTATCATGCGATCTCTGATACCATTTCTATTACCATTACCATATTTTCCAACTAAGTGTCCTTCTTTGTTTCCAAATTTCACATTCCAATCTCTAGTAATTATCAATGCATCTTGTTTGCATGTTTGATCAATTTCAGACTGCAGAAGTTGGTAAAAATCTTTAATTTCTTCATCTTAGGCATTAATGTTCAGTATGTAAATTAGAATAATAATTGTATCAACTGATTTTGGTTGTAGACATATGGATTTATCTCATCACTAACAGTGTTGTCCTACAGGACAAATCTTGATATGTTCTTTTTGGTGATGAATGCTACAGCATTACTCTTCAATTTTTCATTCCCAGCATAATAGACCATATGATTGCCTGATTTAAAATGGCCAATATCAGTCCATTTAGCTCACTAAAGCCTAGGATGTTGATCTTTATGCATTTTAATTCATTTTTGATCATTTCCAATTTTGCTATATTCATATTTCTTCATTCCACATTCCAATTATTAATGGATGTTTGCAACTATTTCTTCTCATTTTGAGTCTAGCAGGATCAGCAAATGAAGGTTCCCAAATCTTTACTCCATCTACAAAGTCTACTCTAATTTGATGAGGCACCATTTCCTCCGTTGCAATTTTTATACCTTCCAACCTTAGAGGCTCATCTTCCAGCACTTTATAAGACAATGTTCCACTGCTATTCATAAGGATTTTACTGGTCACTTTTTTTTTATAGTCTCTCTTAGTCTGGAAGCTGTTTAAACTTTTCCACTTTGGGTGACCCTGTTGGTATTTGAAATACTGGTGGCATAGCTTACTGCATCACAGCAACATGCAAGCCATCACAGTACCAAAACATTGACAGATGAGTGGTAAATAATTACATTAGAAGACACTAAGTTCTAGAATTGAGGTGTTTTTAAACATTAAGGGAACAAACCCACTGCTGTCAAGTCAATTCTGACCCTATAGGACAGAGTACAACTGCTCCATAAGGTTTCCAAAGCTGTAAATCTTTACAGAAGCAGACTGCTTTGTCTTCCTCCCACAGAGTGGCTGGTAGGTTTGAATTGCTTACCTTTGGTGAGCAACCAAGTGCTTTAACCATTGTGTCACTAGAGCTCATTAAGGGGACAATGGAAGGTCTAACACAGTAAGGAAGGTTTGGTGGGAATTGAGATGATGGAAGTGGGAAGGGCTAGCCTATATGAAGACACACAGACAAGAAAGCAAAGCTTGGTTGTTAGGTGTTGGTGAGTCAGTTTTGACTCATAGTGACCCTACATATGACAGAATAAAACACTGCCCAGCCCTGTGCCATCCTCACAGTTGTTTCTATTCTTGAGGCTATTGTTGCAGCCATTATGTCAATCCACCTCATTGAGTATCTTTCCCTTTTTCACTGACACTGTACTTTACCAAGGATGATATCTTTCTTGATAAAGCTTGTTAGCAGGATCATATTTAGTTTACAGTTGAAGGATAATAGGGCACATTAGAAGAGACAAGTAACATGAAACTAAATGAACAGAGAAGACAGTTCATGAAATATATCAAGTTATTTTAATCATTTCTTGTATGAAGCAAGAAATTATTGAAAAAATAAAAGCAGAGTAAGGATATAATGTGCTTTAGGTTAAAAATAGTCAATTTATCTGAAAAGGCAGATAATTGAAGGGTGGTAGTTGGATATATATGGTTAAATGATATAATTGATATAGTCCCCACTGATTCTAAATGTTTATATGGTTGTAGCTAGGCTGGTCCCAGATCCTACAGAACCTCAAATGCTAGGGTCAATTTGCATATTTAGTTGTAAATTATGCAAAGATTTTGATTTCAATAGAAGGGAATTGGCATGAGACACTCCTCGGAAGGATGATGGGGCAATCTACTTCCGCAGTGATACTGCCTCGGAAACCCAAGGAGGGGTCACTATGAGTTGGGTTTGAATCGACGGCACATAACAACAACAACAGCAAAATGATATAATATGACAAATTATTTTCTTTTCTTTATGTGTACAAAACACTGAGGAGTACAATACAAATGTATTCATGTGGAAAACATTCCAGTGTATACCTTAGAAATCACCTAGCCTCAGTTTTCTCAACTGTTTCTACCATGGTATCCTTATCAACAAAGTAGGATGAATTGATCAACCTGATGACCTAGGAGTTACCCAAAATATAATATTTCATTTAAGTTTTATGTTTTAACTGTAGAAAACATGAATGTATTTGAATTGTAATTGTCAATGTTTTATAGAGATAAAAAAAACTAAAAATTTTTCATGCTATATAATTTTGGCTATGCAAATCTCTTCTAATTTGAAACAAAGCAGAAGACTGGCATGCCCAAAATGATATGATATGAAAAGAAAAAAAAATATTTTTCTTAATGTGTACAAAACATTGAGTAGTACAGTGTAAATTATTCATGTGTTCTATAGTTATACATAAAACAGAAAAGAAATGTGTTTTGGGTAACTCCCAGGTCATCAGATTGACCAGTTCATCCTCCTTTGTTGATGAGGATATCTTAGTGGAAAAGATTGGGAAGAATCAGGCTAGGCAATTTCTAAGACATACTTACCCTCCAATGTAGATCATTCTATGATTGTAGGACTCTTCCTTGACTCTACCAATTAAGACATAGTGCTCTTCCCAAGGGGTTAGTATTGACTCTAGATCAAGAAGCAAACATTCTATCAGTGACAGAATGAAACATTAAATCTGTCAAGCTCCTTTTACTCATCTACTCATCACTTCTGCAACTCATCTACATTCTCCATTCTCAGTAAGGTAGAAGGCTATTTTTGAAAGTTCATCTAGAATTCCACTAATTCATACTAACATGGACATGTTTCTTCTCTGCAACTATGTGAGACTGGTGAAACCTATATATTCAAGGAAGATATTTTTACATTTCAACAGGAAAGGTTTCAACCTTTTATTTAATAGCACATTTTGTATGCTTCTAAATA
>NW_006922401.1:821460-822080 GCF_000298275.1 Orycteropus afer afer
ATGCTCGAGTCTCTTTCATTGATATTTCAGTGAGATAATATTTTAACTTATTTTAAAACTTAGATGCATTTTTTTTCTCTTTTGCTATTATAAAAAGAATGTCAAGGAAAGAGTAAATGAAGCGTTAAAGTTTGAGAGCAAAATAGGTATATCACAGAATAAAAAAGGGCTACTCATTGTGAGAAATACAGTTTTTACTAAGTAACATTTTATGTAGGAACTCAAGGAAACTGAATTTATGTATGACAAATTTGAAAATGCTCATAATTTTAAACAGTTTCTCATTTTATCCTATGAAAACTCATTTGTACAAATTAAGAAACTATATTGAAGGCCAATATAAGCACTAGAGAGGAATGTTTAATTTCAGATCGAGCAATAGAGATAGCATCCTTACATTGATTCCAAATCACAATACTGCCTAAGTAAGCAGCAAATGAGATAAAATAAAAATCAACTTCATGTTCAAGATGAAATAAGATGATGCATATGAAAATATTCATAAGATAAAAATGACTATTCTAAAATATGACATTGTTGTTGTTGTTGTTATGTGCCGTCGAGTCGGCCCCGACTCATAGTGACCCCTCCTTGGGTTTCCGAGGCAGTATCACTACGGA
>NW_006922401.1:822247-823340 GCF_000298275.1 Orycteropus afer afer
GCTATCACTCACAAAGCACTGAAGACTGGATTTTGGAACTCCATATCCCTGTGTCTTGTAAGAATATAAAGTGAGTCATTTTTTATATAGTTATCTAGTTCTATTGTGCTTAAAAATATTGATTGGTGCACTTTAAGCCTGATTTTAATAGATGGCAATTACACTTTTTATTTCACACATTAAAGAAAAGAGGGATTTCTAAAGACATTCTGACCTTTTGATTTATGTTTTGAGTATTGCTTCCTTTACCATAATATTAATGAACGTAGTAATACTTACAATATTATCTAATAATGAGTCAATGAATAATAATGAATGAATGAAGTACTTTTTCTTTGATCCTGTGGATATCTATTTCAAATAACACTTATATCATTTGGTGTTTGCTTGGTAATCTTTTAAGGGGAACATTTCTCATCCTGGGAGTTAAAGGAAAAACAAGAAAAAGCAAAATTTGACATTGCAGTTATGAATTGTACTCACATTCGCTAATGCAGTAGTATTAAGTGATATAGTTTGGGGATGTTCATCATGTTATCAACAGGATGGAAAAGATCAGCAATGTTACTGAAAACATTGATGATAAGATGCCAGAAGGCGAAATAAAAGCATAAAAACCAAATAAAACCACAGGAAGGAACTGAATTTTTTCACTTTAACAGTATTTTATACATGGTGCTGCAGAATTTAAACATGGATTGTATAGGGAAGAGGAAGCCAAATCATCTTTTTTTAACATGGGCTTTTTTTTTCCCCCAAGCACCTTTTACATATATTGAAGCTATTTGCATTCTGCACAAATAACAGTATTACCACAATTTATGTACTGCCAAAATAATATTTTACAAGATGCTAAAAATCTTGCACAGAGAAAATTCACTTTCCTGCAGCAGCTTACATACACTTTGTCTCAAGATATTGACTGCAATTTCCCACAATGCAACAGCTCACCTCCCACCTCCTCCCCATAGTAACCTCTTCCCTGTGTCCTTCTCTCCCATGCACTCCTGCCCCTCAAGCTGTCTCCCTGTGCATACACAGCCCCTCTATTCTCCCATGATTGATCTTTCCAATGAGTGTATCTACCTAATGT
>NW_006922401.1:823642-825941 GCF_000298275.1 Orycteropus afer afer
TTTGGTTTTCTTCATTCTTCTTTGCTCTGGATGAGGAGAGATCCATCGTTGCATCTTGATGGTCACTTGCAATCTTTTAAGATCCCAGGCACTACTCGCCAAAGTAGGATGTGGAACAATGTTTTTGTGTAGTAAGTTGTGCCAATTGAGTTTGATATCCCCTGCGACCATGGTCCCAAGCCCATAGGCCCAAACTCGTCCCTTGTCAGCTTTACTATATACCTGCAAACAGTTTCTTGTCTATCCTATGATGGTGAAATGGAGTATTTTAGTAAGGCCCAGTGCAATTTTTCTTACCACCAGAGCTCCCATTTATAGCTAGAACTAATAAATCAATACAGCAAAAAAAAAAAAAGAATCAGTTTAATACTGATACACAACTCATTTTTTTAAAAAAGAGTCAGCTGTCTTTTTTCTCAAAGTAAGTTTGTAACTTTCAAAAGCCTTGTTAGAGAACAACAACATTCAGTGTAACTCCTCATAATAGTATAAAAAAAAGTAACTAGCAAAATTTACAACATTAAAGGAGATAGGAGCAAAAGAGAGAGAGAAACAGACTTGCATTCAAATTTCTTTTTCACATTACAACTTAATCTTCACTACAAACCCTAGGTGGAAAGTAAAATATACATTTAAATACCATTTTTCAAAATAACAAATATTGCCTTAACCAACATAAAAAGTCTTTTACTATTTCCTCATGTTTTATTGTATGGCTAAATTATTTTATCACTAATCTCTCACCTTTTATTACATTTACTAAATAATTTATCCAGAAATCTTGACAGCTATGATCCAATACAGAACACAACAATTCGTTTTCACAGTTTTTGTCAAATCACCCGTTACTCTAATTCACAGATAGAAAGCAGCAACACTTACTAAAAGTGAATTTATGTAGAATTTCAGATGGTAATAAAATTTTCTAATGGAACTATCCAGAAGATAGTTCTTTTTTGCTGGGCTTCCCTGAAGGTGCAATAAATATGTCCACTCTGAGGCAGAAAACTCTTTCCACCCTCAGTAGTGAGTGATGTTAGTGCTCCAAGGAGAACAATAAGACACTGTGCTGAGATGTACTGCAAAGAGACAGGGAAGAATGTAGCAGATAACTTTTCTAAATTAGGACAACATGCCCTTGTAATATACAATTAAGTGTTGAGTAGATGATATGGGCTATATGTGCTCTTGCAGCCATAAACCCACGATTAAGGAAAATGTGCATAAGCTGCCATTTCGATATTATATATATATAATATATACTTGTAGAAATGTAGGGAAATAATAAAATAAATTTGTGCCTTGAAATATTTCAAGGAAATACATTTTTTCCATGAGATACCCACATTTTTTACAGAGTTCTGAATATACTCGTAAACCAGGCTTCTTTTCTCCACTAATCTACGAGTTATTATCGTGTAGCAACTTATTTTAGAGTGAAATAACATCTGCGATTGAAAAAGGGGAAAATCAGGAATTGGTTTTATGTATTTTCTTCCTTTTCTAACATATAAGAATTATTATTTCCAAGTTGTTTGCTTGTGTATCTCAAAATAAGATTTGATAACAAGAAAATAAACTAGAAATATCATTTAGGAATTTTATTGAAAAAAAGGATTCTCATGCACTCATGGAGATAAGAATTTTGTAAGATTCCTCCCTCATATGTGTTTATAAACAATCACACTATTTGGACTTTAAAGAAATATATTCTTCTCTGACAGTGAATCTATTTCAGATTTTAGCTGATAACCCAAACCAAACACCTGCCATCAAGTCAATTGCGACTCTAAGTGACCCTATAGGACAGAGTAGAACTGTCCTATATGGTTTCCAAGGCTGCAAATCATTACTAAAGCAGACTGCCTTGCCTTTGTCTTGCAGAGCATCTGGGGTGTTCTAACCTCTGACTTTTTGGTTAGCAGCTGAATGCTTTAAACAGTAAACTACCAAAGCTTGTTCAGATGATAACTTCACCAATAATTTTTCCAGGTTTTATTCCTTATTCCTCTTAGCACTCAAATTTTTAATTTATAAAATAAAAATTTATCTCTTTTACCTTCAAGATTCCTTTTTGATTGAAAATTCAATGATTTTCCTTTTCTTTGTTTTTAATTATGTATACATATGTGTGTGTGTATGTTGATATGTTGTTTTATTGTTGTTGTTATGTGCCGTGGAGTCAGACCCAACTCATAGCGACCTCTCCTTGGGTTTCTGAGGCAGTATCACTATGGAAGTAGATTGTCCCATCTTCCTTCTGAGGAGTGGCTGGTGGATTTGAACCGCCAGCCTTCTG
>NW_006922401.1:826788-827257 GCF_000298275.1 Orycteropus afer afer
TTAAAACAATATACTGCTAACCAATAGGCTGGCATTTTGAACCCACCATGGGACAAAGACGAGGCAGTCTGCTTCTTCAATGATTTATAGCCTTAGAAAAATGATAGGGCAGTCCTACTCTGTCCTATAGGGTGGCTATGAGTTGAAAAGGGGTCAATTCAGCAAGAAGACATAACCATAATAAATTTCTAGCAGCCGATGAAAGAGCCCCAAAACATATAAACATTACTATAATTGAGAAGAGAAATAGACATCTCCACAATAGCAGTAGAACACTTTCACATACAACTTTTGATGAAAGACAGAACAACTAGAAAGAAACTCAGCAAAGATTCAATAATCTCAACATCATAATCAACCAACTTGACCCATAGACATATAAAGAACACTCTACTCAATAAAAACTCAATACCCCTTCTTTCCAGTGCACATTGATCATTCTCCAGCATGCACCATATGTTAGGCCACA
>NW_006922401.1:829052-830703 GCF_000298275.1 Orycteropus afer afer
TTAAAAAAAAAAAAAAACCCTCAACAAAAATATCCTGGCCAAGACTATTTCACTGGATAACTCTGCTAAATATTCAAAGAAATGACACCAATCTTACTTAAAATATTCCAAAAAGTAGAAATGGATAGAATTATCTTGAGTTCATTTTATGAAAAAAGCATAACCATGATGTGAAAGCAAGGCAAAAACACTCCTAAAAAAGAAAATTAAAGATCAGTATCCTTCATGAATATAGATCCAAATATATTCAACAAAATCCTAGCCAATGGAACTTAGCACTAAATCAAAAAAGAATACATCATTACCAAGTGGGATTTATACCACGTATGCAAGAATGGTTCAATGTTAGAAAAACAATCAATGTAATCCAGTACATAAATAAAGCAAAGGAAGAGAACCACATGATTATAATAATGGATGCAGAAAAGGCATTTTATAAAATCCAACACCCATTCCTCATCAAAACTCTCAGCAAAATAGGAATAGAAGGGACATTCGTGAACATAATTAAGAACATATATGCAAACCAATGGCTAATATTATTCTCAGTGGAGAGAGACTGAATGCATTCCCTTGGGAATGAGAACAAGACAAGTATGACATCTATAACCACTGCTATTCAACATTGTATTGAAAGCCCTAGCCAGGGCAATAAGGCAGGAAGGGGAAATAAAAGGCACACAAATTGGTAAGGAACAAGTAAAACCATTCTTATTTGCAGACGATATGATCCATTACACGGAAACTCAGAAACTAAGCAGGAAAACTAGTGGAACTTATTAAAATATTTGGCAAAGTTGCAGGATACAAGATTAACATCCAAAACAAACAAACAAACAAACAAACAAGTTGTATTCCTCTATATCATCAAAGAGATGTCTGAGAAAGAAATAAGGAAAATAATACCATTTATAATATCTACCAAAAAGATAAAACACTTAGGAACAAATCTAACCAGAGATACAAAAGACCTATACATAGAAACTACAAAACTCTACTATAACAAACTAAAAGAGACCTACATAAATGGAAGAACATTCACAGATAGGGTCAGAATCCATTAAGTGGGGAAAATACAATCTAACAAATGGTGCTAGCAAAACTGGATATCCATTTTGAGAAAAATGAACCAAGATCCAAACTTCACATTATATAAAAAAAAAAAAAAAAAACTCAAGATGCACCAAAGACCTAAGTGTAAAACCTAAAACTATAAAGATCAACAGAAAAATAGAGGCAAATTCAAGGAACCTAATTAATGGCAAAAATAGACTAACTCAATCAAATATGCACAAACAGCACAAGATAAACTAGATGACTGGGGCATTCTAAAAATTAAATTATTTTGTGCATCAAAAGACTTCTACAAAAAAGTAAAAAAGACAACCTACAGATTGGGAAAATAATATTTGGAAAAAGCATACCTGACAAGGGACTTATCTCTAAAATTTACAGAAAACTTCAATACACCAACAACAAAAAGACAGATAATACAATTTAAAAACGGGCAAAAGACATCAACAGACACTTCACCAAAGAAGATGTTCAGGGTGCTAAAAAGCACATGAAGAAATGCTCCCAATCATTAGCCATTGTTGTTAAGTGCCCTCGAGTCGTTTCCGACTCATAGTGACCCCATGCATAGCAGAAC
>NW_006922401.1:834462-838269 GCF_000298275.1 Orycteropus afer afer
ACATCTATGCACACCCATGTTCACCACAGCACAGTAGCAAAGAGGTGGAAATATACTAAGTGCTCATCCATCTGTGAATAGATAAACACACAATGGGACATACCCACAGTGGAATACTAAGCAACATTAAAGAGTAATGAAGAATCTGTAAAAAACCTCATAATGTGATTGAACTTGGAGAACATTATGCTGATTTAAATAAGTCAGTCCCAAAAGGACAATCACTGTATATGTCCACTAGTATAAGAAAAGTTTTACACATGGAAAGAGACATTCTTTGATGGTTATCAGGGATAGGAGGAAAAGGGAAGGAAAATTGCTACCTAGGTAAGAGACTTGCCAATCATCTCTCAGTTTCCCAATCATCTGTCAGTACTATGGTGATTTGAGTGTTGTTGTGATGCTGAAAGTGATTGCATCAGTATTTCCCATGCCAGTAGGGTCACCCAAGGTGGATGGGTTTCAGTGGAGCTTCCACACCAGGACAGACTAGGAAGAAAGATGGGGCCATCCACTTCTGAAAAAATTGGCTAATGAAAAACTTACAATAAGTTTGTCAGCTAATATTTCTAAGTACGCATTTGTATGTGTCGTAAAAATATACGGGTATATAGTAGAGCTAACACAGGGCAGAGTTGTGGACATTTCTTAGCCCTAACCAAATACCTTGATGGAATGGGTTGCTGGGTCTGCAGGCTCAGGATCATAGTTATTGGTGACCTTGAGATCAATTGGCATAGCATAGTCCACAAAGACAATGTTCTATATCTTACACTGATGAGCAATTACTGGGCAACCGGCCATCTAACATGCAACTACTGGTTTTGCCTTTTCTGAAGAAAAAAAAAAAAAAAAGAGTGAAGTCAAAGACTCACAGAAACAATTAGTCCAAGGGATTAGTGGACCATGTGAACCTCAGCCTCTACAACCCTGGGACCAGAAGAACTGGATGATGCCAAACTACCACTGTCATCCACTCTGAATGGGGTCCCAATAGGAAATCCTGGATAAAGTGGGATAAAAATGTGTAACAAAACTCAAAATTATTAAAAAAAAAAAAACAACTAGATTTGTTGGTCTGAGGGAGACTGGTAGAACACCCAAGTCTGTGGCCCTTAGCTACCCTCAAGCTTGGAACTGAAGTCAATCCTGTCGCACAATTTTCAGCCAAATAACAGGACTCTGGGGTGAACAATAACACCAGGGAGATACTCCTGCCTTAGAACAACCAACCATAAGAGATCCAAATGGCAGCATTTGCCCATTCCAAAATCAAGAATGGATAGGAGCAAAGGACAAAAGGAAATGGTAACCACAGGTAGGAAATGGGAAGAGTGCTGTTACATTGTGGGTATTGCAATCAAAGTCACAAAATAAAATGTTATGAACTTTTAATGGAAAACCAATTTGCTCTGTAAACTTTTGCCCAAATAAAAATAAAAAGTCATTTAAAAAAAAAAAAAGGAAAAAAAATGTTACAATTGCTTAAGGGCCATCCCACTACTTAATGCCTTAAACTGTATACTCAGCAATTCATTACCTTGTACATACTTTAAATGAAAGGAGAAGATACACATCAACAATGCCTGAAGGCTAGTGATAATACATTCTCTACTTCCTGTCATATAAATTAGGAGAAAAGGGTAACAGAGAAATGCTACCTGTTTTGCTTATCTTGTGCTGCTATGACAGAAATACCAAAAGTGGATGGCTTTAACAAACAGGGTTTTATTCTCTTACAATTTAGCAGCTAGAAGTCTGAGTTCAAAGTGCCAGCTCTAGAGGCTGGGTGAAAACTCCTCGACCTTGGGCTTCAGCTCTGCCTCTTTCTTCCAGCCCATTGAAGCTGGAAGCTTTTCTTAACTTGGCAGCTGCTGGCTGCTGAGGATGGCAAACCCAAGGTCAACAAATAAGATGGCACAGTCCCATGATAACCAAGTAACATGGCAGGCCACTAATTCAAGTCCAGAAATAGTCCCAAGATCGGCAGACAACATGGCTGGCTGCTGAATGAAGACTCAGCTATAAGCAGGTTCCAACAATGCCAAAAAGCTCAGAGACTTTTCTAAAATTTTCTTATATACTAGAAGCAGACCACATCCCATCTCCTAAGCTGGTCACTACAGATTCCACCATGGAGTTTATTATCAATCTCATCCTGGGAATAACTATGTCCTGCTGCCCAGCCACTCAAAATCAGGCCCAGCCAAGTTGACATATAATTTTAACTATCACACTCCCTTTAAACCAGTGGCATTAAGTGTTTTCATAAATTTTATATTCTTAACTTAACATGTCTGGCATGAGGTATTATCACACTTCTAAAGTCATCCTTCTGATATTTCCATTAGAATCTGAAGCAAGAGCCTTTATTTAGATTTTAAACTTGTGAATAGAGAATCCAAAGCATATTGATAAGTGGATTACCTATCAATTCAGGAACTTAACTCTTAAAATTACTGATATTGCAAAGCACAATTTTTACAAATCTCTTTATATGGTAACTAAATAAATATCTCTTGTGTGATAAGTTATTACTGATCATTAGAACTAGTAAGTTCTGTAAATTGGACATTGTTCTGGTAAAAAATTGAATAATATACATTTAAGTAAATCATCAGATGCTGCCCAGATAATCAAACCAATCACAAAACTTGCATATATATCATGACTTCTCCATTCTCTCCCACAGAGCATGACAATTAAATGACCATTTTATTCCAGGGCACCACATGCTTTTCAACAATTGAATCCCTCTACCTTACTGTTAAAAACTCTGCACTACCCAATACACCCTCTGCCCACGTACAAAACTAAAACCATGTTCACTGCCATTGAGTTGATCCTGACTCATAACAACCCCATTGGGCTTCTGAGGTGATAAATCTTTACAGAAGTTGATTGTCCCATCTTCCTTCCATGGAGCAGATTGTGAGTTTGAACTGCCAACCTTAGAGTTAGCAGACAAATGCACTAGGCATTATATCACCAGAGCACCTTGTCCATGTATAGAAGTCATGAAAAATGGTTGAAGGTAGTAGGAAGTGATAAGTGTCATTATACTCTGCTTGGATTTTAGGCAGTGTAAATCTAGATATATAAATTGTAGTTGTCTGTGCCATCAGTTAAGATATGACATCCAAATTGATTCTAAAAATTTCATTATACAACTTTTCCTTCTTTTTAAAAAGTACTTCCATTATTAATATATACCACTAAATTTTCTATTAAAAACAATTGTAGAATTTGATATTCAGGAGAGATATGATTATATAGGAGACTTCAAATAAGTTGAATTTTAGAAAATCAATTAAAAAATCATTATTATTTGTATGAAAGTTTACAGAGAAAATTCACTTTCCATAAAGCAGCTCACGTACACTTTGTCTCATGACACTGACAACAATTTCCCACAATGCAAAAGCTCCCCTCTCACTTCCTCCCCATAGTTATCTCTTCCCTGTGTCCTTCCCTCCCATGGACTCCTGCCCCTGAGCTGTCTCACTGTGCGTAAGCAGCCCTTCTTTCTCCCATGATTGATTTCTTCGAGGAATGTCTCTATCTATTGTAAATGTTCAGCTCATATGCCTGTCTTTTGTTTGGCTGGAAGCCACAGAATCTATTTTTATTTTAACTGAATGTAATTAACCATCTGAACTAAAAATCATACAATGAGGTTAAATGCCAAGATGCCTCCAATGGTTGTTGTTGTTGTTGTTGTTTGCCGTCAAGTCGGGCCCGACTCATAGCAACCCCTCCTTGGGTTTCCGAGGCAATATCACTACGGAAGTAGGATTGCCCAACCTT
>NW_006922401.1:838859-840064 GCF_000298275.1 Orycteropus afer afer
AAGCTTTACAACTGGACCAATAAGCAACATCATGATAAATAGAGAAATGATTGAAGTTGTCAGGGATTTCATTTTACTTGGATCTGCAAACAATACCCATGGAAGCAACAGTCAATAACTCAGACTACATATTGCACCAGGCAAATATCCTGCAAGGGACCTATTCAAATTGTAAAAAAGCAGAGATTTCACCTTGAAAACTAACGTACACATTTCCCTGGGGAAGGATAACATGCTTGGTAAAGTAGAGGGTCAGAAAAAAAAAAAAAGGAAGATCCTCAATGAGACGGGTTGACACTGTGGCTGAAATGATATGCTCAAACATAGCAAGGATTGTGAGGATGGTGCAAGATCAGGCAGAGTTTGGTTCTGTTGCGCATAGGGTCACTATGAGTTGCGGCCAATTCAACAGCACCTCACAACAGAAGTGAGTGGTTTTATAATCCAGATTTAGGGAAAACCTGTTCTTATAAAGATGAAATTATGTGCTGAGAAATTTTGATGTTTTATGATGAATAATCCTGTTCAAGATCATTAATAACAAAATTGGTTGAAACACTTCATTTTTCTTCTGTACAATGAAAGATACAGAAAGATGGCTCTCTACAGAGTAAAATGATATTTTCTTTATTGCATTTTAAAAGAAGGTCATGTATTCTTTTTATTAGAACTGCATTGAACTTTGTAGATGTCTGCCACTAGAGGGGCATTAGGTTTTGCATAGGGTGTACCAGCCAATAGAAAACAAATGACAATCTCTTTTTAATGGTAAAAATAATCCATTTCCTTGATGTTATTTTGCCTGCTTTCACAGAAAATGTTTTATTCTTTCTTCTAAAAGAATATATTAGTAGGGTTGAAATCATTTTTTTCTTGTAAATTATCTATTTATAACTTTTTATTGTGCTTGGGGTGCAATTTTACAACTCACTCACTCACTGCCGTGGAGTCAGATCCACCAGCCTTCTGGTTAAAAACCAGATTCATTTTATGTTCATAAACATTTTGTTTCATGACACTGATTACTATCCTCACAGTATAACAGCTTTCCTTCCATCACTTCCCTGTGATTACACCTGCCCTGTGTCCTTCTTTCCTATGCATTTCTGACTCCATAGCTTTCTGCCTATCCAAATGCTGCCCTTCTGATCTCCCAGCTGATCTGTTCTAAGGAGTGCATCTCCCTGGTGTAGGGGTTCAGCTAG
>NW_006922401.1:840556-841469 GCF_000298275.1 Orycteropus afer afer
TCACAAGCTGTTTTTTTTTTTTTGGGGGGGGGGAATTCATGAAAGTATTTTATTGTAATTTTATTATAATTCATGTGTATTTTCAATGGTAATAGTAGCACTATTAATTATTTCTCATAAGGTATTTGACTGTTAACCACAAGGCTGGTGGTTCAAACTCACCAGCCACTCCTCAGAAGGAAGATGGGGCAATCTATTTCCACAGAGATACCACTTCGGAAACCCAAGGAGGGTTTGCTATGAGTCAGGACCAACTGGACAGCAGTGAGGTTTTTTTTGTTTTGTTTGAGAGCAATAGTTAAGTGCTTGGGAACTAACCAAAAAGTCAGCATTTTGAATCCACCAGCCTCACGCAGGGGAAAGATGTGGCAGTATGTTTCTATAAGATTAAGCCCTGGAAATGCTATGGGTCAGTTCTATTTTGTTCTATATGGTCACTATTAGTTGTGATTAACTCAAAAGCAATGGATTTAATACTCTTATTAGTCAAACAATTAAAAAAAAGTATGGTAATGTGGAAAATATTTGAAGTCAAAGTATAAGTTTAGGAATCATATAAATTATTATTTTAATTTGTAGGCAGAATCCACAAGCAACTCACTGAGCTTATCTTTTCTTGAAGAAGTATTTACTTGGACATCCTAACTTTGATGCAAAAAGGACATTTAATGAATTTTTTCAATGGAGGTTATGTCTATGCAATATTAAAAATACAACTAGAAAAAGAACAATTCCAATTGTTATTGAATCTGACGTTATTAAATTCAATTATTTTAAATTTAATTTAATCACACTCATTTATGCAGGATACACTACACAAGAATTACATAAAATAAATTTAAGATAAATATAAACTTACATCTCCCAGAGGCAGAAGTGAAGAAATTAAATTAAATTAAATTAAAATTTATTT
>NW_006922401.1:842242-844585 GCF_000298275.1 Orycteropus afer afer
CTTCCTTCCGAGGAGTGGCTGGTGGTTTTGAAACACCAGCCTTCTAATTACCTGTTAATTGCCTTAGGCACTATACTACCAGAGCTCCCTGGATGGGTTCAAATTGCCAACCATTCAATTAGTAGTCAAGTGTTTAACTCTTTATGCCACCCAGGGTTCCTAATGTACTATTAAAAACATGGATATTGAGGCAAAGATAGGTATTTGATCATGTAGTACAATATATTAGCAAAAAGGATAAATACTTGAAAACACTAATTTACGTTGATTGAGGACTTATTTAATAAAAAGATGTTCTCAAGTGTTTCCTACGCCAGAACTTTTTGGCACACAGCTGATAAATGATTCTAAGAGATTGTTTTTAGGTACTGTCAATGCGGTTTTAACTCATACCAATGCTATGCACAAAAGAACAAAACAATGATGAGTCTTGTGCCATCCAAACAATTCTAAAACTAAGAGGTGTCATTGCTTTCTAGAACATACCACATTTACAGGGTAAGTAGGATACGTTTCAGAATTCATCCTTTCAATTTAATTTTAAGTCATTATAAATGATTTTCTTTTATAGAGTTTGATATGCCTCTTTCTAGTATGTTAACATTCCTCATAATTTTTGGAACTAACGTATCTATCTCCCTAGAAAATTTCACCTCCATGGATCATATGGGTAATGTACTGACTCAAAATTAAAGGAAAATTATACAAAAAATAGCATGTGATTTTTTAGTGGTTTAAACAAAGGATTTAAGTAATCTCACTTTTTTTTTTTTGCCTCAATGACAGTACTTACTTTTTTTCTCAAATTATCTCAACAAAAATTCACACATTACTGTATAATGAAGGTTTCAAATATAGTTTGATGTTAATATTTAATAACCCACACTTCTCCAAAAATTTTACTTTTACACAAGTAGAAACCACTTGTAATGTAAAATTTTATTTTCACAAAATAGCCTAAAAATCATATTAGGATTAATACCTATACCCGCTCCCCACTTATTGACATGGCTCGGTTCTACCACTCATCTGTCAGTTTGTCATACTGTCATGGCTTGTGTGTTGCTGTGAGTCTGGAGGCTATGCCACGGATATTTCAAATACCAGCAGGGTCTCCCATGGTGAACAAGTTTCAGCGGAGCTTCTAGACTATGACAGATTTGAAAGAAGGAAGCAGCCATCCATTTTTCAAAAAACTGTCCAGTGAAAACACTATGAATAACAGTTAAACACTGTGTGATATATTACTGGAAAACTTTATGAATAGCCCTGAACATTGACCAATATACTGCCAGAAGAGGACACCCTCAGGTCAGAAGGCACTCAAAATCCATCTGGGAAAGATCTGCCTCCTCACAGTAGAGTTGATCTTAATTATGTTGATGGCGTAAAGCTTTTGGGACCACCATGTGCTGCTGTGGCACAACTCAAAATGAGAAGAAACAGCTAAAAACATCCATTAATAATCAGAACATAGAATGTATGAAGTATGAATCTAGGAAAATTGCAAGATGTCAAAATGAAATAGAACAGATAAAGTTTGATATCCTAGGCTTTAGTGAGCTAAAATGGACTGGTTTTGGCCATAATGAATCAGACAACATGTAATCTACTATGCCAGGAATGGCAAATTGAAGAATGGTGTGGCATTCATCACCACACAGAATGATTCAAAATCCATGCTGAAGTATGATGTTATCAGTGATAGCCTCCAAGGAAGATCAGTTAATACTACTATTTTTCAAATTTATACACCCACCACCAAAGCCATAGACCAGGAAACTGAAGATTTTTACCAACTTCTGCAGTCTGAAATTGACTGAACATGCAATCAAGATGTGTTGATTATTACTGGTGATTGGAATACAAAAGTTGGAAACAAAGACGAATCACTACCAGTAGCTGGAAAATATATCCTTGGTGATAGAAATGACACGGGAGATTACATGATAGAATTTTGCAATACCAAAGACTTACTCATTGTCAATACCTTTTTTCAACAACATAAATGGCATCTATACACATGGACTTCACTAAGTGGAGTACACAGGAATCAGATTGACTACATTTGTGGCAATAGGCTATGGAAAAGCACAATATCTTCAGCCAAAACAAGGCCAGGAACTGATTGTGGAACAGACCATCAACTACTCATATGCAAGTTCAAGTTAAAGGTGAAGACAATTAAAACAAGTCGATGAGAGCTAAAATATAACCTTAATTATATTTGTCCTGAATTTAGAGACCATCTAAAGAATAGATTTAATGCATTGAACACCAATGATCAAAACCAGAGGAATTGTGTGATGACATCAAGAACATCATCCATGAAGAAAGCAAAAG
>NW_006922401.1:845120-850395 GCF_000298275.1 Orycteropus afer afer
TGGAAATTATGAAACAATATTATTTATATCACATGCAAGTAAAATCTTGCTGAAGATAATTCAAGCATGGTGCAGCAGGTTATTGATAGAGAATTTTCAGAAACACAAGCTGGATTCAGAAAAGGATATCGTATGAGGGATATCATTGCTGATGTCAGATGGATCTCGGCTGATAGCAAGGAATACCAGAAAGATGTTTATTTGTGTGTGTGTGTGTGTGTGTGTGTGTTTACTATGCAAAAGCATTCAACTCTGTGCATCATAACAAATTATGGATAATATTGAGAAGAATGGGAATTCCAAAACACTTAATTGTGCTCATGAGGAACCTGTGCATAGATAAGAAGGCTGTCACTCAAATAGAACAAGGAGATACTTATTCAATCTGTATGCTGAGCAAATAATCTGAGAAGTTGGGCTATAGGAAGAAGAGTGTGGCATCAGGATTGGAGGAAGACTCATTACCAACCTGTCATATACAGATTACACAACCTTCCTTGCTGAAAGTGAAGAGGACTTGAAGCACTTACTGATGAAGATTGAAGACTACAGTCGCAGTATGGATTATATCTCAACATAAAGGTAACAAAATCCTCACAACTAGACTAGTAAGTAGCATCATAATAAATGGAGAGAAGATTGAAATTATCAAAGATTTCATATTACTTGGTTCCACACCAAAGAAGCAGCAGTCAAGAAATCAGATGACGTATTGCATTGGGCAAACCTGCAAAAGACCTCTTTAAACTGCTGAAAAGCAAAGATGTCTCTTTGAAGACTAAGGTGCGCCTAACCCAAGTCATGGTATTTTCAATCACCCCTTTTGCATGTGAAAGCTAAGTAATGAATAAGGAAGACCAAAGAAGAATTGATGTTTTTGAGTTGTGGTGTTGCCAAAGAATACTGAAAGTACCATGAACTGCCAGAAGAACTAACAAATCTGTCCTGGAAGAAGTACAGCTGAAATGCTCCTAGGAAGTGAGAACGGCCAGATTCCATCTTACCTACTTTGGTCATGTTGTTAGAAGGGACCATTCCCTGTAGAAGGATCTCATGCTTGGTAAAGTAGAAGGTCAACAAAAAGGGGGAAGGCCCTCAACGAGATGGACAGACACAATGGCTGCAATGATGGGCTCAGGTATAGCAAGGATTGTGAGGCTGGCACAGGACTGGGCACTGTGTTGTTCTGTAGTACATAGGTTTGCTATGAGTCCCAGCCAACTCAATGGCACCTAACTACAACAGTGTCCAAAGACTAGGTCATTATGCTGAAATTGGTGTTATGAGAAAATGGAGGATTATCACATCAGAGAATAAAATGGATGATGTGTATATCATTATGTAACTATCGAATTACATCATCACGTAACTGCTAAATCACATCATTACATAAATGCCAAACCACTGAGAATCATGGCCAAGCCAAGCTGACACATAACCTTAATCATCACAGCCAGTGTTACTCATGACTCATCCCTTGAGATTTGTTACTGTAAGATGTATATTGTTAACATAGAAAATAGTTGCACAGTATATTTTTCACTACTGTCATGAATATGAAATGTAGGATAACAAGATAGTTTTTAAGTGAAGAATAGATATATATACATCAAAACTTCTAATCATTTTCTTATGTCTTAATATTTTTATTTAGTAAAAGTTTGACTTTGTTATACATCCTGGTAACTACATATTTAGTGTTTTTATCTAGTCTCTAGTTTTTTGGCCAAATATATCCAGTAGCCATTAATAATAAATTATTCCTAAGAAAATACCTTGTTATATTACCTAGAATTTTACTCTTTAAATATCACTGTCCCACAAAATACCTTATAAGAAACTTGTATTCTTAGGAATTTGTATTCCTGGTCACTGTTGGACTACCTATCCTAATGAGTTTCTAAAAAGTTCAAGAAAAATTGAGAATACAGTATATTTACTAAGTTTGAGAAAACAAAGGAAAGTATAATGAAATGTACAAAGAACTGCAGTCAGAAAAACAAAAGGAAGAATATGCTTGGCATTCTCAAGCTGAAAGAACTGAAGAAAAAATTCAAGCCTATGGGCAAAACATTATGCAGGAAGCATCAAAGGAAGATGGAAGGGATACACAGTCATTGTATCAAAAAGAATTGGTCGATGCTCAACTATTTCAAGAGGTAGTATATGATCAAGAACTAATGGCATCGGAAGAAGTTCAAGCTGCACTGAAGGAATTAGTGAAAAACAAGGCTCCCGAAATTTATAGAATATCCACTGACATATTTCAATAAACAGACATAGCACTGGAAGCACTTACTCATTTATGCCAAGAAATTAGGAAGACAGCTCCCTGTCCAGCTGACTGGAAGCTATCAATATTTTTGCCCATTCCAAGGAAAGGTGATCCAACAGACTGTGAAAATTATCGAACAAAATCATTAATATCACATGCAAGTAAAATTTTGCTGAAGATAATTGAAAAACAGTTGTAGTAGTACAGAAATGCAAGCTGGAGTCAGAAGAGGACATGTAACAAGATATATCATTGCTAATGTTAAATGGATCTTAGGTGAAAGTAAAGAATACCAGAAAGATGTTTGCTTGTGTTTTATAGACTATGTGAAGGCATTCAACTACGTGGATCATAACTAATTATAGATAACAATGTGAATAATGGGAATTCCAGAACAATAATTGTGCTCATGAAGAAACTGTACATAGACCAAAAGGCTGTTATTCAAACAGAACAAGGGGCTAATGCACGGCTCAAAATCAGGAAGGGTATGCACTAGGGTTCAGTCCTTTCACCATACTTATTCAATTTGTATGCTGAGCAAATAATCCAAGAAGCTGGACTGTAAGAACACAGCATCAAGATTGAAGGAAGACTCATTGACAACTTGTAATACACATATGACACAACCTTGCTTGCTGAAGGTGAAGATGACTTAAAGCATTGCTGATGAAGATTCTATTATAGTCTTCATTATGGATTACACTTCAACATTTTACAAAATGAGAATTCTCACAACTGGACCAATAAGCAACATCATGATAAATGGTAAAAAGATTGAATTTGTCAGGGATTTCATTTTACTTGGATCCACAATCAACACACATGGAAGCAGCAGTCAAAAAATCATATGTTGTATTCTACTGGGCAAATCTGTTGTAAAAGACCTCTTTAAAGTATTGAAGAGCAAAGATGTCTCTTTGTAGACTAAGTTATGTCTAACCCAGGCCATTGTATTTTCAATCACCTCATATGCATGTGAAATCTAGACAATAAATAAGGAAGACTGGAGAAAAGTTGATGCCCTTGAACTGTGGTTTTGGAGAAGAATAATGAAAATACCATGGAGTGCCAGAAAAACAAACAAATCTGCCCTAGAAGAAGTGTAGTTTGAATGTCCTTTAGATGTGAGAATGGCCAGACTTCATCTCAACTACTTTGATGCTGTTGTCAGGTGGAACTATTCACTATAGAAGGATATAATGCTTGGTAAAGTAGAGGGGCAATTAAAAAGGGAAAGACCTTCAATGAGATGGATTGACACAGTGCCTACAATGATGGGCTATAGCAAGGATTGTGAGGATGGTGCAAAACTGGGCTATTTGCTTCTGTTGTACATAGGGTTTCTATGAGTCAGATCTGACTAGGTTGCACCTAACAACAACAGCATATTTACTCAAAAATCAGTTATACTGTGAAAAAATACATGCCAACAAATTAAAAAACCTAGATGGAATGGACTGATTTCTACAACACATAACCTACTACAACTAAGTCAAGAAGAATTAGAAAATTTGAATAAAGTTATTACAAGTAAACAGGTTGAATCAACAATCAAAAACCTCCCAATAGGATGCAGAGACAAGTTGGAATCCTACTAACACAATCTGCCCAATCACTCTACAACACAGACATGGAAAAACCAAGTGAAACAGATAAAAATAATGATCCTGGAAATGTGAGCATCAAATGAGAAGAGAAAGAATTAGGTTTAGTTCTGACCAGATAGGAAATTGGAGTAAGATCAGTGACTGGGGATACAGAAGAACCCAAGATTGGCTAAAGGTTGGCCATTTTGAATACAGAGGCATCAGATGCTGCCAAGGGGGGGGGGGAATCTTCAAGGAATCCATGCAGTAATAACGGCACAGTAAAAATAGATAAACTGGGCTTGGAACAATCTCTTGCTTGACTGAATCTAGGTAAAAGCTGGATAAGCAGCTTTATGTGGCCAGAAGGGAGTTACATCCACATGAATGAATGGAGACTGGAGGGATATAATCTCTGATCTAACAAATGCACAACTCTCCTGCACATACTGGTAAAAACTCTTTCCACCGCCACAGACCCAGTTGACTAGAGAAGCCATGCCCTCCCCCCCTTCAATCCCCGGACACCTCAACCTCTAGCAGGCTGAGTGAGGGGCTGACACTCGCTCCTGGATGCCTAAGGGACAGAGATAACTTTTTCACACTGAATGCAAGAGGCAAATGTCAACAGCTTCCTCTCTCAGGTGGCCCACTCATGCCAGGCACCTTTCACCTCTGCAAATGGAAAGGCCTGTGTTGGGGCAGTTGGAGAAGATAGTATCAGGAAGGCCTTTCACTAGAGTTTGGCAGGAGCTGAATAAATGGCTGTGTCTGCCTAGAAGGGTGCCAGTCTTACACCAGTCAATTGCAACTGGTGAGCTACACTTTATGTTCCAAAAAGTACAGCTTCCCTCTGAATAGGAGCAAAACTTCTCCCCACTAGCACCAAACTGGTGGCCAATAAGTCTTGTAGTCACTCACCACAACCTAGTCCAAACAGCAGACTCAGAGCCTGTGGCTCTCCCCTCCTGCACTTGAGCCACTGGATGATCATTCTCACACTGAGCCCAAGAGGCACACACCTGCAACCTTCACCACTGGAGGTGCACACTTGTGCCAGGCTCCTTTCTATTATGCTGGCACACACCCATATCAGTCATTTCCACAATACCTGCTTACTCACAGGGCTGCCAGTTAATTGTAATTACAAAAGTCCCTCTTCCTCAGTTTCCTTATTTTCCCCGTATTTTTCTTCTTATTATTTTGCCACTTTTTCCTCCCATTTTACCTGTTCATTTCTCCATCTCCCTCTTCATTTTCTTACATTTTTACCAATTATCATCTTGACC
Source organism: Orycteropus afer afer (assembly GCF_000298275.1). NCBI lineage: Eukaryota > Metazoa > Chordata > Mammalia > Tubulidentata > Orycteropodidae > Orycteropus > Orycteropus afer. The sequence goes on from NW_006922401.1 coordinate 850,274, forward strand.
ACACCTCCTTACCTTTTTTTCCTTTTCTATATATTTTTTTTTTTATTAGGATTTGGGTGAAGATTTACAGAGTAAATTCACTTTTCATACAGCAGTTCACATATACATTGTCTCATGTCATT
>NW_006922402.1:0-558 GCF_000298275.1 Orycteropus afer afer
TATAATCCATACTGAAGGCTGCAGTCTTTGATCTTCATCAATCAGTGCTTCAAGTCATCTCTACTTTCAGCAAGCAAAGTTGTATCATTTGCATATTGCAGGTTGTAAATGATTCTTCCTCCAATCCTGATGCCATGTTCTTCTTCATATAGTCCAGCTTCTTGGATTATTTGTTCAGCATACAGATTCAGTAAGTATGGTCAAAGGATACACTCCTGACCCACACCATTCCTGATTTTAAACTATGCAGTTTCCCCTCATTCTGTTTGAACAACACCCTCTTGGTCTATGTACAGATTCCTCATGAGTAGAATTAAGTGTTCTGGAATTCCCATTCTTCTCAAAGTTATCCATTATTTGTTATGATCAACATGGTCAAATGCTTTTGCATAGTCAATAAAACACAAGTAAACATCTTTCTGGTATTCTTCACTTTGAGCCAAGATCCATCTGATATCAGCAATGATATCCCTCGTTCTACATCCTCATCCAAATCCAGCTTGAATTTTTAGCAAATCCCTATCAATATAATGCTGCAACCATTTTTGAATTATCTTC
>NW_006922402.1:1080-4824 GCF_000298275.1 Orycteropus afer afer
GCCTCATATGCATGTGAGAGCTGGACAATGAATAAGGAAGACCAAAGAAGAATTGATGCTTTTGAGCTGTGGTGTTGGTGAAGAATGCTGAAAGTCCCATGGACTGCTAAAAGAACTAACAGGTCTGTCCTGGAGGAAGTGCAGCCAGAATACTCTTGGAGGCGAGAATGGCCAGACTTCATCTCACATACTTTGGTCATGTTGTCAGAAGGGATCATTCCCTGGAGAAGGATGTCATGCTTGGTAAGGTGCAGGGTTGGCAAACGATGGGAAAGCCCTCAACGAGATGGATTGACATGGTGGCAGCAGCGATGGGCTCAAGTATAGCAAGAATTAGGGAACTGGCTCAGGACCGAGTAGTGTTTCTTTCTGCTGTGCCTAGGGTCGCTGTGAGTTGAAGATGACTCGACGGCACCTAACAACAACAACAACAACATGAGATTAATGATATTGTTCAATAATTTCCACATTCTGTTGGATCAGTCTTCTTTGGAATGGGTCCAAATATAGATCTCTTACAGTTGGTTGGCCACGTAGCTGTCTTCCAAATTTCTTGGCATAAAGGAGTGAGCACCTACAGTGCTGCATCTGTTTGTTGAAATGTCTCAATGGGTATTTTATCAGTTCCTGGAGCCTTGTTTTTTTGCCAATTCTTTCAGTGCAACTTGGACTACTTCCTTCAATAACATTGTTTATTGATCATATGATACTTGCTGAGATGGTTGAATGTCAACTAGTTCATTTTGGTACAGTGACTCTCTGTATTCCTTCTATCTTCTTTTGCTGCTTCTTGCATCAATCAATATTTTACCCATAGAATCTTTCAATATCACAACTTGAGGTTTACATTTTTTCTTCAATTCTTTCAGTTTGAGAAATGCCGAGTATGTTCTTCCCTCTTGGTTTTCTAACTCCAGATCTTTGTACAATTCATTATAATACTTTGTCTTCTGGAGTCACACTTTGAAATCTTCAGTTTTTTTTTTTTTTTTATTTCATTGTTTCTTCTATTTGCTTTAGCTATTTTCCATTCAAGAGCAAGTATCAGAGCATCTTCTCACATCTGTTTCTTCCTTTACTATTTTTAATAACCTGCTTTCTTCATACATGGCATTCTGGTTATCATCCCACAACTTGTCTGGTCTTTGGTCACTGGTGATCAATGCATCAAATCTGTCCTTCAGATGGTCTCTAAATTCAGGTGGGATATAATCAAGGCCATATTTTGACTTTCATACACTGATTTTAATATTCTTTAGCTCCAACATGAACTTGCATCTGTTTCACTTTCAGCTCCTGACCTTGTTTTGACTGATGATGATATTGAGCTTCTTTGTCACCTCTTTCCACAGATGTAATCAATTTGATTACTATGTAATCCCTCTGGGGAGGTCCACATGTAGTCCATAGTTAAGTTACTAGTATTGTATCAATATTAACTTTTCAGTTTTTATAAAGATACTGTGGAAATTTAAGTTGTTTACTTTAGGGGAAGCTAGGTGAAGAGAACATGAAAACTTTCCATATTATCCTTGCAGTATTTTTATAAATTTAACATTATAAGTAAAGTTTAAAAATTAGATAAAGGAAAAATGCAAATAGAGGGCAGGGGAAATTTGATTCATTTGAGAAAGTTAGAGTCTGGTTTTAAACATGTTCCATTTGTAACAATGGCATAATTTCCAGGTAGACATGGCCAAAATAAACTGAGACATTTTAAAGAGAATTTATCCAGAAAGAAACAATTGTAGATTTTAGGTGAAGGTTGATAAACTTCTTTCTTTAAAGGTCAGAAAGAATATATTTTAGGGTATGCAAGATATGTGTATGTGTGTGTGTGTGTGTGTGTATGTATGTGTGCCATTGAGTTGATTCTGACTCGTAGCAACCCTATAGAATAGAGTAGAAATTCCCGATAGGGATTCCAAGGCTGTATGTGTGTGTGTGTGTGTTTGTGTGTATGTATGTGTGCCATTGAGTTGATTCTGACTCATAGCAACCCTATAGAATAGAGTAGAAATTCCCGATAGGGATTCCAAGGCTGTAAATCTTTACTGAAGCAGATGACCTCATTTTCCTCCTCCGGAGTGTCTGGTGGATTCAAACTACTCACATTTTTGTTAGCAGCCAAATGCTTAGACTATTGTTGTTGTTGTTGTGTGCTTAGCTAACCCTTTAAAATTGTGAAAACCATTCTTAGCTCTCAAGCAAAAAGTAAGGATTGCCAACCCATGATGTACACCATAATTATGTTTTGTGTTTGTTTAACACTTAAGAGCCAATGCTTTAATTCATTTGGTCACCTTTGGGCCAAAGGATAATCGTTATTGGGGGAAGGGGTGATAATTTGGGTAAATTCCTTCTTTATCAGTAATACACAAAATAAATAAGCATTATTTTTCCTTTTAAATATAAACACACACATTTAATATGTATTCTTTTTAATATGTGTACCTTTTAATTATATTGTTATATATTTAATTACATTGTTGATGTGTAATAAATTTTCACCAAAGCCTTCTGCAGTAAAAGAGATTTTTTTTTAATTGAGACATATAAGAAAACAAAAGTAAATAATGGGAAATTGACTGCAAGCACGATGGCTGTAAAGAGGCCCACATCCAAAGAAGTCAAATTAATAGGTACTGTTTTCTACAATTTTAACAAGTGCTAATTCATTGTGAGGAGCTCTGGTGACATGGTGCCTAAGCCATTTGACTGCTAACCACAAGGCTGGTGGTTTTGAACGGAAGGAAGATTGGGCAATCTACTTCCATAGAGATACTGCCTCAGAAACCCAAAGAGGGGTCACTACAAGTCAGAAACGACTCAACTCAGTGAGAGAATTCATTGTGAGTAAGGGTCTTTCAAAGTGCCTTTCGCCATCATTGGAGCAAGTGTCTATGAGTAAATTACTTACATGCTGTGATTGGTTATAATAAAACAAAGAACTAAAATTGTGTTTGGGTAACCTTTCTTTTTCCCTTGACCATGGTCTCTTGGCTTAAGGATCTTGGGTCTGTCATATAGTCATTGCCTGGCAACCAGTTTTCCTTTATTTATTTATTTTTAAATGTGGGCTATGAATGGTATTACCAAAAACCAAACTCACTGCCCTCAAGTCAATTCTGACTTATGGCAGCCCTCATTGGATTTCCAAGGCTGTAAATCTTCATGGAAGTAGATTGTTTCATCTTCCTTCTGTGGATGAGCTGGTGGGTTTGAACCAGTGAACTTCTGGTTAGTAACCAAATGCCCTATCCACTATAGCACCAGAGCTCCTTAAGAATGGTATTGGGTAAGTTTTTAACTCACTTTCTGGTACACTGGAATTGGACCAGTGTAATTGGTACCGTACATGCTTCCTGGTATTCAGTTTTGACACTCATGTCCACCTTACATCATCTGCCATCCATTGGATCGAATACACCACTCTGTTCTGTGCTTTGAGTCTTACTACAAAGATCTACAAATTTTGACAAATAGGTTGGCCTTTTACAGGTAAGTATAAGAACCCATTAAAGTACGCAATGTGAGGGTCGCAAACTCAGATTCTCCTCTTCCCAGGCCATCCTTGGAATAGGGACTCAGGGTATGGGAATGTTACACTTTGGAAAAAAAGAACAGAGCATTGTGGGGGATCAATGCTGTTGTGGTTACTTGGCTTTAAGTGGAGTCTGACTCATGGTGACCTCTGTGTTGCAGAGTAGAACTGTCCCATAGGATTTTCTTGGCTGTAATCTT
>NW_006922402.1:5574-7097 GCF_000298275.1 Orycteropus afer afer
AGGGTACGTTAAGCTGAAGGCCTAATTTCCCAATGTAATGATAAGAAGAATTGTGAAAAATCTTCATTGACTATAGACAAGAATTAATGAATAGACTTACGAATAGTTTTATATCTATTTTAAAGTAGTTTTCTTTTTTTAGCTCTGTAGTTTTGTCTATTTTTAAAGTCAAATATGACATCTGTACAAGTTTTCAAAAATTTCAGTATCCTTGCCTCACATCCCTATACTTTGAATTATTTTATTTAATTTTTGTCCCTCTTATTTTGCAAAGAATAACGTAGTATGGGAAGTGATATGGTGAGTATGAATTTTCTTTGATTTTTGTAGCAGTGTCCCAATTTCTCATGAGTTTTTAAAAGCAGGACAGAGTGATGTGCTATGCTGTGCCAAAAGTGTTTTTTTATCCTTTAATGGTCTAACTCTTAAAATCCATGATGTTCAATTAATATGGGTATTTAGTAACAAGTTGAATAAAAATCGTGCAGGCACATAATGACTTTACTAAGACCCATTTAAAAACCTCTTTGCTAAATCCCTTTTTAATAGCAGTCCCTTTGTAACTCTTAGTTATAGCTACTTCACTTTCATGCTCACCTTGAGTTGTTTTTCCTTCATTTCTTATTTTATCTTTTATATGCAAAATGATATATTCAAACAAATTTTAAAAATCAACAAATTCCCTTAGAGAAAATATTAATTCTAATATGTTACAAAATCAACATTTTTTGAGTACTGGTATAAAGTACATAAGGAGCTCTGGCAGCATAGTGCCTAAAGCATGTGACTGCTAACCAGAAGGCTGGTGGTTCAAAACCACCAGCCACTTCTCAGAAGGAAGGTTGGGCAATTTACTTCCGTAGTGATACCGCCTGGGAAACCCAAGGAGGGGTCGCTATGAGATGGGACTGACTTGACGGCAGTGAGTTTGGTTTTTGGTATAAAGTACATACCAACTTGTTTTTTAACGTTTTATTGTGCTTTGGGTGAAATTTTACAAAGCAGGTTCATTTTACATTCAACAATTCATACGCATTTTGTTTTGTGACACATTTTCCACAGTATGCCAACTCCCCTCCCACTTCCTCCCTGTGGTTACACTTTCTCTGTATCCTTCTAACCTGTGCATTCCTGCCACCCTGCCTTTCACTCTGTGCAAATGCTGCCCTTCTGATGACCCTCAGTAGACTGTTCTAGGGGGTGCATCTCCCTGGTGTAGGTGTTCAGCTCGTAGGCCTGACTATTGTTTGGCTGAGAGTTAAGCCAAGGGAGTAAATTTAATTCCAGGCCCGAAGGGTGACTTGAGGCCATAGTCTTGGGGTTCTCTCCAGTGTCTATCAGCCAAGTCTTGTATCTGAGGTATTTGAAGATTAGTTTTACATAACTTTTGAGACAGATTATATATAAAAAAAAAAAAAAAAAAAAAAACTCAATGTTGTTTAGGAAGGACAAAATACTCCCTTTATTCCTTGTGAACAAAATGAAACAATTTTATCCTATATTGCCAATGATATATAAGAAAA
>NW_006922402.1:10034-11217 GCF_000298275.1 Orycteropus afer afer
TTTGGCTCTTGTGGACTTGTTTTAATTTTCTTTAACTTCAAGTTGCATTTGAGCAGTTGATGGTCTGTTTCACAATCAGCTCCTGGCCTGGTTTTGGCTGAAGAGCTTGAGCTTCTCCACTGCCTCTTGCCACAGATGTAGTCAGTCTGATTCCTGTGTGTTCCATCTGGTGAAGTCCACGTGTACAGCTACCATTTGTGTTGTTAAAAAAAGGTTTTTGCAATGAACAAGTCGTTGGTCTTGCAAAATTCTACTATGCGAGTTCCAGCATTAGTTCATTTCCACGAAGGCCAAATTTTCCAACTACTGGTGATTCTTCTTTGTTTCCAACTTTTGCATTCCAGTCACCAGTGATAATTAACACACCATGATTGCAAGTTCAGTCAATTTCAGACTGCAGAAGTTAATAAAAATCTTCAATTTCCTCATCTTTGGCTTTGGTGGTTGGTGCATAAATTTGAATAATAGTCGTATTAATGTGTCTTCTTTGTAGGTGTATGGATATTATCCTATTACTGACAGCATTGTACTTCAGGACAGATCTTGAAACATCCTTTGTGATGATGAATGCCATGTCATTCCTCTTTAAACTGTCATTCCCTGCATAGTAGATCATATGGTTGTCTGATTCAAAATGGCCAAAACCAGTCCATTTCAGCTCACTAATGCTTAGGATATCAATCTTTATGCATTCCATTTCATTTTTGACAACTTCCAATTTTCCTAGATTTGTACTTTGTACATTCCATGTTCTGATGATTAATGGATGTTTGCCACTGTTTCTGCTCCATTTGAGTGGTACCATATCAGCAAATGGAGGTCTCGAAAGCTTTACCTTATCCATATGAGTAAGGCTGGGTTTACTCTGATAATGCAGTTCTTGCCCAGTCCTATTTTGAGAGCTTTCTAAGCTAAGTGACTCATCTTCCTCCTCTCTATTGGACAATGTTTCTGGACTATTCATAAAGTTGCACAGTAATGTATCAGACAGTGTTTCTCTGCTATTCATAAGGTTTTCCCTGGCCAATGCATTGAGAAGTGGATGGCCTCCTCCTTCTTCTTAGTCTGTCTCAGTCTGCAAGCCAGGCTGATAACTATGCATCAGGTGTGCCCCACTGGGTTCGAAACACCAGTGGTACAGCCTCAAGACTCCCAGCAACATGTCACCACAGTAGGACAAACC
>NW_006922402.1:11707-12586 GCF_000298275.1 Orycteropus afer afer
GGACAGAAGAAAGTCTGCAGCTCAGATTGTCTCCCTCTTTGCTGTTTCCCTTCCTAGTCATAGGCCACCAGAACAGTTGTTCCTGCAGTCCTTGGTGACTAGGACTGATCTTTAGGTCAATTCTCAGGTCCCAAAACCACTTGACAATATTCAGCCTGTTGGTTTCGTCAGAATAGCTGACAGTCAGCAGCTCTGACCGTCTCTGTACTCAATGTTTTCATCAGGTTTTTCCATTAGTTGGTTCCTAATCCACTTCTGTATAGTTTCTTTCAAAGCTCAGGGTTCCAGGATTATCTTATGTATCTATGTCAATTGGTTTTACTTTTCCTTGTTGAAGAGGGTCTGTGTCACTTGTCTGCCTATTCCTGAATCTTTTAGGGGGATATATTTTAGGGAGATATAATTCAGTCCATACCACCATCCTTATATATAATTAATATTGTGCATTTCAGATTCATCATTCCTGTGCATACTGTTAACATTATTAGTATATGGGCAATAATATAAAACATTGTTCTGCATTTTAAATATTTTATATATCTAGAAACTAATGATAACCTACGCATGACACTTAAACCTGCCTGTTTTGACTCTTCATTATTTTTTGGAGATTTATAAAAATCATTATATTCTAAGTCCAGTTTATCTTGTCAATTTCTAGGTAACTTTTTGGGAGTTCTGATGGCATAATGCCTAAGGCATTTGACTGCTAACCAGACCTCTGGTGGTTCAAACCCACCAGCCACTTCAGTAACACTTTATTTTATGAATGTAAAATTTATCATTCATTCTCTTACAATTGATCATTCAGCAGTTGTCAATTTTTTAGTATCCTAAACCACCTATAATGAATGCTCTCAAATTTGTCTCACTGGGTAC
>NW_006922402.1:13276-14594 GCF_000298275.1 Orycteropus afer afer
GTCTTTGTGATGTGATTTATCCTACATGTGTTTAGTTGCAGGGCCCACAATTATTTCAGGTTTGCCTAAAGGCTTTGATTTTGCTATTTCCCTAAGTAATTCTGAAAGAATTAAAGGTGTTAGAGATATTTTTCTAAGAAATTTGCAGTTTAGAGTTTTGTAGTCAAGTTGTTTTAATTCATCTGGCCTTCAAAGTAAATCTTTCCCATGTGTATGAATAGTCTCTTAATGCTGTTCATTGATCCCAAGGCTTCCCAAAAGTTTTGGACAACCTCTCTCCTGCCAAGCAAGGCTCTCGATATGCTCTGGTGGCATAGTACCAAAGGCATTTGCTGATAACCAGAAGGCTTGTGGTTCAAACCCATCAGCCACTCCTCAGGAGAAAGACTGGGCAATCTACTTCCGTAGAGATACTATACTGCCTTGGAAACCCAAGGAGTCAGATATGACTGGACAGCAGTGAGTTTGGTTTTTCTGAGCTTTATGTTTTTCCTCTGACCTGTCCCTTGATCAAAACATGTTGAGTTAATTAATGTTGCTTGATATCATTACTTACATCTCTTGTGATATATGATAGCTTCAGTAGTCTCCAGATTGATTTTTTCTTACAAAATTTTCCACTCTTGACCTTCAAGTTCAGAATATAAATGTTAGGCTCAATCTTTCAAGTTTCACAAAAACCTGTTAGAATTTTTACTGCAATTGTAGTGAATTATAGATACATTTGAGGACAAATTTACATTTTTATACTTTTAAGTCTTCTCATCCATTAAATCGGTATATCTTTCCAATACTTAGATCTTCTTTAAAATCTTGAAAGTTTTATTAATTTTCCCATAAACTCAGACATAGATTTTGTTAGCTACTCATCTAGATATCTTATAGTCAATGTTAATATGAAACCAGAATATATTTATGACCTTTCCTCAACTCGCTCTGAGTGTCCACATGTATTACTGATTTTGTATGTATAACAAAGTTACTGAGTGAGTCATTTACTTTCAAAATTTGTCTTGATTATTGAGATTTTTAAATATAAATAATCAAAATCTGCAAATAATTAGAAATTTGTTAATTCTTTTTAGTTATTTTTAACTTTTAAATAGCTTTCTGATATTTTGTGTTCTCTAGATATTCCACAGTAACAGACCGTTTATATTGTTCCTAAGGTTAAAAGGAACACTTTTATTATTTCATCATGTGTTTTGAGATTTGAGAAAAGTTTTTGGAAAGGGAAGAGAAAAAATTCATAAAGCCTTCTTCCCCAAAGCTGACTGATTGAACTCACTCAGTTCTTGCTGAATCAAGCTGTTTTCTA
>NW_006922402.1:33658-39454 GCF_000298275.1 Orycteropus afer afer
GGAATGTGCAGTATAAGAGTAACAAGGGGAATATTGCAACTTTCCAGTCATTTGTGTCCAGAATGTCCTAGCATTCTATGGCAAGTGGAGCCTGTTCTTAGGTCCCTGTAATCTGAGAGAACACTGTCATTTTAAATGTGCAAAGTAGTTGAACTTCTTGTAAACATTCAAAATGGCTGCAGCCTCTGGACAGCCAAAAGTCCACGGTTCAGCCTGTCTCCTTTTTCACTACTTCCCCTTTTATTCACCAGCCACCAGTGCAGTCCATGCAGCTAGCAGGGCTGATTTTTAGATTAATTCTTAGGTTCTAACACCACTTGGCAGCATCCAAGCTCTCCACACCATCAGGATTGCTGACAGACTGCAGCTCCATATGTGTCTTTTTTGGTGTTTTAATGCAGGTTCTTCTACTAGTTGGAGTTTAGTCCACTTCTGTATTCTTCCTTTCAAAGCTCAGGGCTCCAAGATTATCTTCTGTATGTGTGTTGACTGGTTCTCCTTTTCTTTGTTGAAGAGGATCCATGTAGTTTGTCTGCCTATTCCGTCATCTTACCAGAACCCTCCATAGCTTTTATTGAACATCTACTTTATGATGATTTAATTTATTTAAATTTTTTTATGTGTTTTTCTTTTCTTTTTTGTTTTTTCAGGGCAGTTTTGATTATTTGCATGCCTCTATTAAAAGTTAATTTCATATGCATTTCCAGTTTTATTGGCCCAAAGGTTCTCATATAATTCTCTTATTGTTTTAAAAGGTTTTATAAGATTTCATAGGATTCTATTCTATGTATACAATCGTTTATGTCATTCATTGCTGAATTTACATTTGAATCAGTATTCCAGAGTTTTATCTGCTTCATTAGTATTAAAAAAAAATAAGTTTTGTGTTACTTAATGCTTTTTGTCTTGCTTAGTCATTAATTAGGTCATTAATCTTCTTTCCTTTTTTAAAACAATATAAGCCCTGGTTGAAGCACTTAAGTCAAATCATAACTTTACTTATATCCCAGTATTTCTTATTTACATTGTTATATTTTGACCAATGGCCTCTTTATAAACAGTACTATTTATGAACTTTTAAATATTTCCAAAGTTTGAATATTCTGGATTTGTTTTTCTAATTCATGTGTATCTTTCTTGGTTTTAGATCAGAACATAAACTCTGAATGGTTACAATACTGGGATATTTATTAAGGTATGTCTTTTTGTTTAGTACATGCTTAAATTTTGCAAATATTCCATGAGTGTTTTAAAAGATGTATTTAATTATTGAATAGAGGGTTTTATACAGACATGTTTTTTTAGCATGCTTGTTGATTGTGTTTTTCAAACTCCTGTAGGGTCTCTGTGAGTCAGAATTGACAAGATGGCAGTGGGTTTGATTTTTGGTTTGGGCTTTATCTTGACTGAATTATGTTTGCTTGCCCTATCAAATACTGAGAATATTTTTTTATGAACTCCTATGATTATGACTTGTCAATAACTCATTGAGATATTGACAATTTTTTACTTTATAAACTAGTGATACCTTGCTATAAGTTGGAGACGACTCAATGGCACCTAACAACAGCAAGCTCTACCAGCTTTCTGGGATTATTAATTGATAAATATGCTAGCATTATATTTTCAAATTCAGTGTCCTTGTATTTTCAAGGTCTTACAGCTTGATTTTTAAAAATCTAATTAGATCATCTTGGTCATTTAAAAGACCAGTTTGTTTTATTATCAATGCATTTTATTTATTCATGCTATGTTTATTGCTTTCTATTTATCCTGCTTTTTTGATTCTTCTTCTTTTCCTGACTTCTGTCATCAAGTTTTCTTTATTCTTTTCCTTTTTTATTAGCATTTGAATGCTACTCTTTTAGAGGTTACCCTTGTAATATCAGGACCCCATTAGGCATTTACATTCCACACTGTATATGCTTTCACTAACTTATCATTATAACTCCATTAGTCTTGGGCATACCAGTAACTTAAAATGGTTTTAACTCAAATCATCATCATTCTGTTTCAATCACATTATTTTGCAATGATGTTTTCACACTTCACTAAATTCTTCTTCCTTTGTTTAGTTACCTTTTTGTATCCCAGGTGTTTTTTTGTGTTGCTTTTTCCTTCCCTTCTGGGTTCAATTACTTTTTGCTTAAAATGTATCATTTAATAGCTTTTTTCAGTGAGTGCCTGAAGTAATAAACAATTCCATATATTTTTCTATTTGTTTGTTTGCTGCTTGGCTGGTGTTCTTCCCGCTCCACCCCCGGAAAATATGTTTTACCCAAAGTGGTGAATAATCATTTGGCAGTTATAACACTCTGTATTAACATTTCACTTTGTGTCTTTTAAAAGATACTGCTCTCTTGTCTTTTGTCTTCCATTGTTTCTGTCTAATTTTCATCTCTCTCTAAATCACTTCTCTCTCTGAATGATTGTAGAGATTTTCTCTCTTTCGTGTGATGTTCTCTCACTTTGATATATATATATAGTTGGAGATTTAATTGCATTGACCTTTGTGGGATGTTCTTCTCTACCTTAGTATGAGGATTTATATCTTTCACAAATTCCTGAAAATTCTTAACCCTAAGAATTTCACATTAAATTCATTAAGTCTCTTAAAGATTTGTGTGTGCTTCTCCCCCTAAAATTTGCATCTGTTTGTCTCTGTTCCTGGTGATTGCCCTTATGTAATTTTCTATTTTGTAACCTGCTCTTCAATTTATCTAATATTGTTGTTAAACACTGAATTTTAAATTTCAATAGACTTATAATTTTCTAAACACTCTTAAAAAAGAAAAGGAAAAAAAAACTCACTGCCATCAAGTCATATCCAACTGATAGCAACCCCTCCTTGGGTTTCTGAGACGGTGTCTCTAAGGAAGTAGATTGCCCAATCTTCCTTCCGAGGTGTGACTGGTGAGTTTGAACTGCCAGCATTCTGGTTAGTAGTCAAATGCCTTAGGCACTATGCCACCCCTATTTGGTTCATATTTCCACTACCAACATCCTCTGCTTTTTCTATACATTTAAATTTCACTTACTGTATGTATGAGAGTTATCACCTAGAAAAATAAATTTCCTATTGGTTATTGTTGCAGTTTATAATAATAAGGAATATAAAACAAGGATTCTTAGTGGGGGAAAACAAATCCACTTTTCGCATAGTGAGTACTACTCTTGCAATAAATGTAAGAATGATATCATCTTTTCACTCATCAATCAAGTATATTCATGACACACAGCCACTCAATGCCTCCTGAATGTAATCCCACTAGGAATAGACATATCAGATGGGAGTCAACCAATTTCCTTTTATTTGTCTGGAACTATTATGTTTCTAGGGAGCTCTGGTAGCATAGTGGCTAAGACACTTGCCTGCTAACCAGACAGCTGGCGGTTCAAACCCACCAGCCACTCCTCAGAAGGAAGGTTGGGCAATCCTACTTCCATAGTGATACTGCCTCAGAAACCCAAGGAGGGTTCGCTATGAGTTGGGGCCGACTCGACGGCACATAACAACAACAACAACAACAATTATGTTTCTATGATTATCTGCAGAACTGGTAAGTAAAGATAAATGAATGACACCCACTGAATTTAAAATCAGTATCTGTTGTTAAAATGTAAATAATAAATAACTGCATCCTTTGCTTTCAGAAGTGAAAGGAATCTAAGTAAAAAGAGAGAAGTAAATTATAAAGAATGTCTTTTTTTAAAATAATTAGTGTATAACCCACAAGCAGAGGTTAAAACTACAAAACCATGAAATCAATTTGTCACTTCTTCCATTTGGACACTAAGTGACACTGTAACCCTGCTCCCATCTTCCATATTTTGAACAAACTTCCCTTGTTCAGACATGTCTGTTCTGTAAAAACTTACTCATTCCATCAGAGTTCAATTTCTGCTATTTGAACTAAAAACTAAAAAAAAAAAAAAAATCAAGTGGATTCTGACTCATAGTGACCTCCACTGGATTTCCTAGGCAGTAAATTATTACAGAAGTAGATTATCCTGTCTTCCTTCCACAAAGTGGCTGATATGTTTGAACTGCCAATCTTCTGGTTAGCAATCAGATGCCTTAGGTCCTGCACTACCAGAGCTCCTTTCATTTGACCAAAGTAACAGCTATAAACTGTTACTGCCCTCATGAATGTTGTGCTTTAGTATCCATGAGTCCCAAAGTATCACAAAAACATAAATATAGTAGTTATTGGATAAATTAGTTGTAAGAAATACAATTAAGTTATTAGCTAAGAGAATGACTAAGTAGATTTTAATAATTTGAGATACTATGATAGGACAGGTGCTCTGGTAGCATAGTGCCTAAGGCACTTGACTGCTAATCAGAAGGCTGGCAATTCAAACCCACCAGCCACTCCTCAGAAAGAAGGTTGGGCAATCTACTTCTGTAGTGATACTGCCTCAGAAACCCAAGGAGAGGTCGCTATGAGTCGGGGCTGACTAAACGGCACATAACAACAATAACATGATAGGATATTCATAGAAGACTGTATTTGAAGAAGACAGCATTTTATTTGAAAAATAAAACCTGTAAGTCATGGATCAATTAATCTTCCTGCTTACAAAGGTTTATTTAAAAGCCATTGGGATATAGAACTGTGATACTATCTCTCCATGAGCCAAATATAACAGGCTGAATAGGGTACCTGACATCTCCATTCTGAGTAAAACTATTGTCTCAGAAAAATTGTGTGTGCCTCCTTTCACTCTTAAAAGTGTTCCAAACCAGATGATAAAACTTAGAGTCACCTAGCTAATAAACACAATGATGGAGAATTTTAGGGGTGTCAAAGAAGGGCAGCTCTCCCTCCTGGGAAAACCAAGCAAGTCTTCTTCATGAAGATGATTTATTTTCTTAGTGTTAAATGAAAAGTAAAATATTAGCCATTAGGGAAAAGACCTAGTGGCTTCACTGTATTTATAACAATGTCCAGGAAGGAATGCATGCTTCAAAAATATGTGCTGTATGAATAAATAGAAGGCTCAATCATGAGGATGGTAAAGGGATCAATGCAATCAAGGATGGGATCTAGTATTTTGCTGTAATAATTAAATATTGGTGGTGCCATTTACTGAAATGGGATAGACTTTTACTAAGAGTGGTAACATGGGAGAGATTCAAAGAGGCAAATAGTTCAGAGTTTGATGTACTGAGTTTGAACTACCAGAAGTAAATCCAGGAGGAATTATCTTGCATTGGTTGAATGTGTGAGTCTGAAGCTTGCAGAGCCAAAGGATGGAGATAGTTTCCCTATGCATAAACACAAAGTTAGGGGTTAGAACCTGAATATGGATGAAATAACTCAGTAACAGTAGGTTGAACTGAGGAAATGGGGATTGACTCTCTAACCTCAGGCAACAACAATACATAAGGACTAGGGGAAGAATACCAGAAAGAGTACCAGAAAGATGTCTACTTGTGTTTTATTGACTATGCAAAGGCATTTGATTTTGTGGATCATGACAAATTATGGATAACATTGAAAAGAATGGGAATTCCTGAGCAGTTGATTGTACTCATGAGGAACTTGTACCTTGACCAGGAGGCTGTCATTCGAATGGAACAAGGGGACACTGAATGGTTTAAAACCAAGAAGGGAGTGCGTCAGGGTTGTATCCTTTCCCTATACTTATTCAATCTATATGCTGAGCAAATAATCCGAGTAGCTGGACTATATGAAGAAAAATGTGGCATCAGGATTGGAGGAACAATAATTAACAACCTGAGATATGCAGACGATACAACTTTGCTTGCTGAAAGTGAGGATGACTTGA
>NW_006922402.1:39579-44201 GCF_000298275.1 Orycteropus afer afer
GTTGTCAAAGAATTCACATTGCTTGTTTCTAAAATCGATGCCAATGGAAGCTGCAGTCAGGACATTAGATGACATGTAGCATTGGGAAAGTCAACAGTGAAGGAACTGTTTCAAGTGCTGGGGAGCAAGGATGTCTCTTGGAGGATTAAGGTGCACCTGACAGAAGCCATGATATTTCCACTTGCCTCATGTGCATATGAGAGCTGGACAATGAATAAGGAAGACCAAAAAAGAGTTGATGCTTTTGAGTTGTGGTGCTGGCAAAGAATGCTGGAAGTACCATGGACTGCTAAAAGAAATAACAGATCTGTCCTGGAAGAAGTGCACTGGAAATGCTCCTTGGAAGCGAGAATGGCCAGACTTCGTCTCGCCGATTTTGGTCATGTTGTCAGAAGGGACCATTCCTTGGAGATGGATGTCATGCTTGGTAGGGTGGAGGGTTGACAAAAGAGGGGGAGGCCTTCAACGAGATAGATTGATATGGTGGCTGTTATGATGGGCTCAAGTATAGCAGGGATCATGGAGCTGGCACAGGATCAAATGGGCAGTGTTCAGTTCTGTTGTGCATGGGGTTGCTATGAGTTGGAAACGACTCAACGGCACCTAACAACAACAACAAAGGAAAAAGTCTTACTAGGGTGGAAAGTAGATAAATTCACCCAAGACATATATGTAGCTGGAGAGCCGTGTACTTAGAAAGATAGATTGATAGAGAAGAAAGGAAAGAAGGAGGAAAAGAAGAAAGAAAAGAAGGAAGGAAGGAGGAAAAGAAGAAAGGACAATGTAGACAGTGTAGGAAAGTAAAGTAAGGTGAGAACATAAAGAGTCAGGCTTAGAGATCCATGAGTAGATGCTCTCTTTATGGTTTTTCTCTAAATTCCTACATGGCAAATAATGCTTTCTGATTTTTCTTGCTTTTTATCAGTTTATTTAGTAATTCCATTTATAGGTTGGGAGTTCTGGTAGCATAGTGGCTAAGGCACTTGACTGCTAACCAGAAGGCCGGCGGTTCAAACCCACCATCCACTCCTCGGAAGGAAGATGGCGCTATCTACTTCCTTAGTGATACTTCCTCAGAAACCCAAGGAGGGGTCGCTATGAGTTGGGTCCTACTCGACGGCAAACAACAACAACAACAACAACAACAATTTATAGGTTATAGCTCAATTTAATATTAGGCATTACATTTTACTTTCTTCCTGTATTTCATTGATTCTATCTCCATTCACTCAGAGTAGTTACACTTATAAATAATAGCATAAAGCAGTACTGACTGCCTTGACTAACTTGGCCAAGCATGACCCTTACTTAGAAATTACCTTAAATATAGCATTTGTTGTTGTTGTTGTTGTTATATGCCGTCGAGTCGGCCCCGACTCATAGCGACCCCTCCTTGGGTTTCCGAGGCAGTATCACTACGGAAGTAGGATTGCCCAACCTTATTTATAATGTATAAAAATAAAATGAAAAAATATGCCTGGATTTAGCATAGAACTACATCTGAGATAAGACACCTATGTGAATTCAAAAATATAGCACATATGTTATTAAAGTGTGAAACTCACAGTTGTTGTTAGGTACCTGCCATCAAGTCAGTTCAAGCTTATAGAGACCTCATGTACAATATAACAAAACATTGCCAGGTCCAAACTCAAAGAGCCAGTGAATATTTTATTTTTCTGAATGGCACTTTTCACAGGGTAGTACATAAAACTAAATATTAGTTTCTTATAGAAATGTAAATATAATATACTATTATAAATACATATACT
The DNA here is from genome assembly GCF_000298275.1 of Orycteropus afer afer. Taxonomy (NCBI): domain Eukaryota; kingdom Metazoa; phylum Chordata; class Mammalia; order Tubulidentata; family Orycteropodidae; genus Orycteropus; species Orycteropus afer. The sequence continues at coordinate 41,352 of NW_006922402.1, forward strand.
ATTATAAATACATATAATATACTATTATATTATATGGGAGCTCTGGTGGCATAGTGCCTAAGGCATTTGACTGCTAACCAGAAGGCTGGCAGTTCAAACCCAACTGTTACTCCTTGGAAGGAAAATTGGGCATTCTACTTCTGTAGAGATACCACCTTGGAAACCCAAGGAGGGTTCTCCATGAATAGGGATCGACTCAACGGCAATGAGTTTGGTTTTGATTTATTATATTATATATCATGTGAGCTGGCTTATCATTGTGCCAAAGAGTGAAATAAAGAACATTCCTCAACTGAGCAAAGAGAGATAGCAAAGAAAATGAGATTGTTCTTTATTTGACTACAGAATATTATAAGGAGACCCGTTGGTGCAGTAGTTAACAGCACTAGGCTGTTAACTGAAAGGCTGCAGTTTGAACCCACCATCCGCTCCTCTGAGAAAAGATGAGTCAGTCTAATTCTGTAAAGATTTGCAGCCTTGGAAACCCAATGAAGTGCTTCTACTCTTACCTATGGGGTCATTATGAATCAGAATCACTTGATGGTAATGGGTAGACAACCTATTTTAGAACTGGGATCAGCAGCCAGGCCTATATTGGGGCTGTGCTGCCCTGTATAGGTCTGCATTAAAGCAAGATTTTTCCCAAATGGAAAACTATTCCCATGATATTCCTTTAAGAGAGAGAAAAAAAAAAATAAATAAATAGATAGATAAAAATTTTTCACGGGCAAATAATTTTGAGAACACTGTGGACGATTCTTTCCCTTAGAGATTTACTGAACACTTTTGCTTATTAGACTCTGAGAAATCATATGGTAAAGAGACATTTTTAACTGTAGCTCAGTGGAGCGCATCCTGGAAGCAGATTCCCAGAAGGGACAATTCTAATCTTGCTGGACCTTGGAATGGAGAATAGATTTCAAAACAGCCATGCAATCTAATCATGGGTCAATGCAAGCAACTTTTAAAAATTTCTTCTCTTCTACATGTATTATTTCATATTTCTTAAACTTATAATAATAATAGCAACAACACTGCTATTTAAATAAACTGCTAATTTTGAAAGAAAAGGAAAAAATTTAGAATCCAGTGATGTTAAATTGAAAAATGAAGTTTTATTTTTTCAAGGCATAGATATATAGATTTTAATGGAATATGCTCTTTTTTTTAACTGCCTTTCCCATCACCCAAATTAATATTAATATGTGTTTACCCTGTTCTTTTTGTTGTTATATGCTTTCAAGTCATCTCCGACTCATAGAAACCCCTCCTTGTGTTTCTGAGGCAGTATTACTATGAGAGTAGATTGATTGCACAATCTTCCTTCTGAGGAGTGGCTGGTGATTTTGAACCACCAACCTTCTGGTGAGCAGTCAAGTGCCTTAGGCACTATGCCACCAGGGCTCCCTGATTACCCTGTAGTTAGTTTATCTTCCTTCTCCTCTCAGCCCTGGTAACCATCAAAGAATACTTCCTTTTGTATGAACCCTTTTTTGACTTTTTGCAGTAGTGGCTTTTTATAATATTTCTCCTTTTGTGGTAACTGATTTTACTCAGGTAGGTGGGCCCAGGGTTTGGAGGCTGCTTTTCACTTGGGGGTGGCTCTTCATTAAGGCCAGGGCCTGAGGTAGGCAGGTCATCAGGGTTAGGAACAACTAATGAAGATGAACTTGTGTGTCAGTTTGTCATCCTATGGCAGCTTGCACATTGCTATAAGGCTGGAGGCTATGCTACCATGTTGCAAAATGCCAGCAAGGTTATGCAAGGTGGTCAGGTTTCAATGAAGCTTCTGGGCTAAGATAGAATCAGAAGAAGGAAGAGGCCATCCACTTTTTGAACAATTGGCCAGTGAAAACATTATGAAGAGCAGTGGAACACAGTGCGATGTATTACTGGAAACCTTTATGAATAGCCCTGAAACATTGTCTGGTCTAGTACCAGAAAATGAGCCCATCAGGTCAGAAGGCACTCAGTATTTGACCTTCTCAGAGTAGAGATGACCTTAACAATATGGATAGAGTAAAACTTTCAGAACCTCCATTGACGGATGTGGCACAACTCAAAATGAGTAGAGACAGAGGCAAGCATCCATCAATCATTAGAACATGAAATGTAAAAAGTATGAATCTAGGAAAATTGGAAGTTGTCAAAAATGGAATGGAACACATAAAGATCAATATCCTAGACATTAGTGAGCTGAAATGGACTTGTTTTGGCCATGTTGAATCAGACAAACATATGATCTACTATTCCGGGAAAGACAAATCAAAGAGGAATGATATGGTATTCATCATCACAAAGATTGTTTCAAGATCTGTCCTGAAGTACCACACTGTCAGTGATAGGATAATATCCATATGCCTACAAGGAAGACCAGTTAATACTATTATTCAAATTTACACACCAACCACCAAAGCCAAAGATGAGGAAGTTGAAAATTCCTACCAGCTTCTGTAGTCTGAAATTGACCAAATGTGCAATCAAGATGTGTTGATTATCATTGGTGACTGGAATTCAAAATTTGGAAACAAAGAAGAATTACCAGAAGTAGAAAAACATGGACTTGGAGATAGAAATAACGCCAGAGATCACATGATAGATTTTGGCAAGACCAACAACTTATTCATTGCAAATACCTTTTTTCAACAACATAAGCAATGACTATACACATGGACTTCACCAGATGGAATACACAGGAATCAGATTGACTACATCTGTGGCAAGAGGTGATGGAGAAGTTCAATATCTTTGGCCAAAACAAGGTCAGGAGCAGATTGTGGAACATACCATCCACTGCTCATTGCCCATTCAAATTGAAGTTGGAGACAATTAAAACAAGTCCACAATAGC
>NW_006922402.1:45621-46505 GCF_000298275.1 Orycteropus afer afer
ATCCTCACAACTGGTACAATAAACAGCTTCCCAATAAACGGGGACAAGATTGAAGTTGTCAATGACTTCATATTACTTGTTCTACAATAAACACCAATGGAAGCAGCAGTCAAGACATCAAACCACATATTGTACTGGGAAAATGTGCCGCAAAAGACCTCTTTCAAGTGATGAAGAGCAAAGATGTCTCCTTGAAGACTAAGGTGTGCTTACCCAAGCCATGGTATTTTCAATCACCTTTAGGCATGTGAAAGCTGGACTAAGGAAGATTGGAGAAGACTTGATGTTTTTGAGTTGTGGTGTTGGAGAAGAATGCCAAGAATACCATGGTCTGCTGAAAAGACTAACAAATCTGTCCTGGAAGTACAGTTGGAATGCTCCTTGGAAGTGAGAATGGCCAGACTTCATCTTACCTACTTTGGTCATGTTGTGAGAAGGAATCATTCCCTGGAGAAGGATATCATGATTGGTAAAGTGGAGGGTTAACAAAGAAGGGGAAGGCCCTCAATGAGAAGGATAGACACAGTGACTGCAAAAATGGGCTCAGGTATAGCAAGTATCGTGAGGCTGGCACAAGCCCGGGCAGTATTTCATTCTGTTGTGCATAGGGTCGCTATGATTTGGAGACAACTCGATGGCACCTAACAACAACAACAACAACAATTTTCAGTATAGTGTCTTCTAGGTTCATCTATGTTATGAAATGTTTTGCAGACAACTTACTGTTCTTTAACCTTGTGTAATATTCCATTGTGTGTTTATATCACAGTTTGTTGATCCATTGATCTCTTGATCAACGTTTAGGTTGTTTCCATCTTTTTGCTTTTGTGAATAAGCTGTGATGAACATGGAAGTGCATGTATCTGTTTATGTTGTGGCTCTTA
>NW_006922402.1:46671-47896 GCF_000298275.1 Orycteropus afer afer
TATATCCTCTGCTCATGTTTAATTGGATTGTCTTTCTGTTGTTGAGGTGGTGAAGTTTTCCATAAATTTTAGAGATTAGCCCCTAATGAATATGTCATTGCCATTTTTCCCCCCAGGCTGTAGATTCTCTTTTTGCTCTTTTGGTAAAACATTTTGATGCACATATCTAAGTTTTAGAACATACCAGTCATATATTTTATCTTCTGGTGTTTGTGCATTTTTAGTTTTGTCTGATATTGTATTCATGTCATGTATTAGAACCTTAACTTTGTCCCTACTTTTTCTTTGATACTCTTTATAGTTTTAAGTTTTATGTTAGGTATTGATCCAACTTGAGTTCATTTCTGTATAGAGCATGAGATAATGGATCCTGTTTCATTTTTCTGCAAATGAGTATCCAGTTTTTCCAGCATCATTTATTAAAGAGACTACCTCTTTCCATTCAATAAGTTTTGGCTCTTTGTCAAAGATCAGCTGTTCATAGATGTATGTATTTTTTAATTTCTCAACTCCATTCCATTGTTTATGCATCTGCCATTGTACAAGTGCCAGGCTGTTTTGACTATTATGGCTGTGTAATAGTTCTGGAGGGAGTTCTAGTAGCATAGTACCTAAGGCACTTGACTGCTAACTAGAAGGCTGGTGGTTCAAACCCACCAGCCACTCCTCGGAAGGAAGATGGAGCAATCTACTTCCACAGTGATACTGCCTCGGAAACCCAAGCAGGGGTTGCTATGAGTTGGGTCCAACTCAATGGCACATAACAACAACAACAAAAATTTTGGGATCAGAGAATATGCGGCCTCCTACTTTGTTCTTCTTCTTTAGTAGTGCTTTACTTATCCAGAGTCTCTTTTCTTTCCATATAAAGTTTTTCTAATCTCTTTAAAGAATGATGATGGAATCTTGATTAGGATTGCATTATATCTGTAGCTTGCTTTAGATAGTATCAACATTTTCACAATGTTAAGTCTTCCTATTCATGAGCATGGTACATTCTTCCATTTTTGGTTTCTTGTAATAGTGTTTTATAGTTTTCTTTGTATAGATCTTTTGTGTCCCTAGTTAGATATATCCCTAAATACTTCATCCTTTGGGTGGCTAGTGTAAATGATATAGTTTTCTGATTTCCTCTCAGAATTCACTGTTACTGTAAAGAAATCTGATTGGCCAGTGAACACAACTGGGCCAGGACTTTTTTCTCGGTAGATTTATAATGACATTC
>NW_006922402.1:50061-60216 GCF_000298275.1 Orycteropus afer afer
AGTAAATGGAAAAATCTTGACATTTTCTCAGGCTAATAATCTTAAAATTGTCCCAAATTCCACATTTTTTCTATTAGGCAATATTTTAACAGTCTGTTTGAACAGTGTAGTGCCTAAGGCATTTGACTGCTAACCAGAAGGCTGGTGGTTCAAACCCACTAACCACTCTTCGGAAGGAAGTTTGGGCAATTCCATAGTGATACCACCTCAGAAACCCGAGGAGAGATCACTATGAGTTGGGTCCAACTCAACAGCAATGTGTTTAGTTTGGTTTTTGATGGTGGTCAAAGCTATCATCATCTGTAACTGGAGTTATTGAAGAAGTTTCCTCTCCCAAGCTGTCTCCCTGATTCTGCCCTTGCCTCCTTCAGCAGTGAGGATGATCTACTGTGGCCCATGGTTTTACTCCTCTGCTCAAGACCACCAGTGCCTTCTCCCTTACCACGTTGTCTTACCTCCCTTACCACATTGTCTTACCTCCCTTACCACGTTGTCTTACCTCCCTTACCACATTGTCTTACCTCCCTTACCACATTGTCTTACCTCCCTTACCACATTGTCTTACCTCCCTTACCATGTTGTCTTACCTCCCTTACCACGTCGACCTCTTTCCTAGCTGTCTCTTCAGGTGTGCTTCTGCATCAGAGACTTCGCACTTGCCATTGGTCTTATTTTAACTTTGCTCAACCTTCAAGGCCTTTTCTCAGCTGCCACCTTCCTATTAAGGTTTTTCATGGCCATCCTAACTGAAACTACAACCACACTTCCAAAGCCTTTGTTCTTTCACGTCCTAGCTTTATTTTAGTCTATACCACTTACCACATCTGACATTTGATATATTTGGACTGCTGATCTTGCTGATTGCACTCCCACTAGAATATAAGCTCCAGGAGGGTAGGAATTTTGTCAACTTTTTCCTTTTTTGCACTCCTTACACTGATTTATAGAATAATGAATGAACCATTAATCCTAGATGAAGAATTCTTAAGCATGCAATACAAAGTTTGAGGACTTAGTGAGTTATTCTTCTTGATAGTACGGCCCTAGGGTCTAGTCATTTTTTCCAGTAAACCCAATCACATTTTCCTGAGACTCCTGTGTCCCTTATGCATTCAGGATTCCTACCCCTACCATCCACATGCTCAGATATGTACACGCATGCACATACCCCACAGGTATATGAAAGCATAACTGTATAGGTACACATACGCACTTCTGAAATATTTCCCAAGCACTGCACACATGACAGGACATGTTGGAATGTAAGACTTAAGCCATAGCCTGTTAAAACAAATGCAGTTTTATGTCTTTTTTTTTTTTTTTTGTCCATGTCTGTCCCTAACTGGATCCATTAGGAGGATCCCTGGATATTTAATGTGTCCTCTGATACTGAGGCAGTCCTGGAAGTGATAAGGCATGTATCACTAGCCTTCATTAATGCATCTAAAGTTAATTCATACTCCTCATATCCTCAATCCTTTCAAGCAAACATTGTGAATCTTTGTATATAGGATGCCAATTATACAGATCTCCAAATGTGTGGCAATATGCAAAACTGTATCATTTAATGTCAAAATGAGTGTTCCAATCAAAGCTTTAGGTGGAAACCTCTTGATATCTAATGAAGGTCCCCATTAAATTGGTGTTAAAATATAACCATTAGCAATACATTTTTTATGAAGTTCGTTTGCCCCAGAAGCTTATTAATCCTTATTATTAATCCTTTCAGATAGTGACCCTTTAAGTGAGATACTGCTATTATGTTTCCATATGCTACAAGTCATCACTAAAATTTGAAAAATGGATGTGTCCTTATAGGATGCAGACGTATATACTTCCTAATATTCCTTCAAACTTCAGTAGCACAAATCTCAGTAGTGCACATTTATGGTAGTCAATACAGTAAAGAAGGCATTGTCTCTGCTATCTAGTACTGCTGTAACAAAAATACCCCAAGTGGATGGATTTTTTTTTTTTTTTTTTTATAAAGAAATTTATTTTCCCAGATTAGGGAGCTAGAAGTATGAATTCAGGCTGGCAGCTCTACGGAAGACTTTCCCCATCTGTTGGTTTTGAAGCCCTTGTCCCTTTAAGCTTCTGCTCCTGAGAGATCTTCAGGTGGCTTGGCATCTCTCTTCCAGCCTCAGCTTCCAACCAGCTTGTTTCATCTTTTATATCTCAAGAGAGATGGACTTACTAGACACCCTACACTAATCCTTTCTCATTAACGTAACAAAGGCAAGTACTCCAAGTGAGATTATGGCTACAAGCAAAGAGGTCAGGATTTACAACACATATTTTTGGGGACACGATTCAATCTATACCAGACATCTTTCAAAATCATCTCAAAAGGAGCTAACTAATTAGCTATGAAATCAGATAAAGAACCTTGCTGCTTCCCTCCATGATATTAAGAAGAGAAACTAATCCTTAGAGATCTTAAAATAAAAATTTCACCTAAAAAGAGAATAATACAGAACATGATGTTTTTAGTGAAAGAGTGTTGAGTGACTGGTAAGAACAGGTTAAATTTGAAGAAAATAAAGAATTAAGACACTCAAATGAATATCCTTTTATAATTTTTTTTTTTTGCCAAGGTTTCATAAGAAAACAAAGAAAAAATAAGAAGGCAAATCTGTTGACATAGAGAAATTCAATGTGTATTAACATAGAGAAAATCAACAGAAGGTAATTCTACTTTGTGTTGACCATGAAAAATCTAAGAAAAACATCATTTTTATATATTTAAGATAAAAAGCACTAAATAGCTAAAAAGCTAAAAGAAAATCAGCATACAGGAGGAATTAGTATCCCTCAAACAATTCTATTTTATATAGTGTTGTGGGATAGCAGTATAGTATATAGATGGTTTCTGCCATTTCTTTAAGTAGCTTTTCATGGGTTCTAAAACTAAAAAGCTGTTACTATATTCAGTATGAGGAGCTCTGGTGGTGTAGTGCCTAAGGCATTTGACTGCTAACCAGAAGGCTGGTGGTTCAAACCCACCAGCCACTCCTCAGAAGGAAGATTGGGAAATCTACTTCTGTAGCAATACTGCCTTGGAAATCCAAAGAGGGGACTCTATATTCAGTATGATTTCAGTAAATATCACTATCCAAGTTCCTAATATTCTGCTTTTTATAAAGTTATCACATGTTCAGAAACTTGTTAGCATTTTGAATCTATCACTTGGACCAAAGGAAGTATCTATGCTGCCACTTTCTAATATAGACATTGTTTACTCTGTTTATAAACAGAAACCTTTGAAACAAAATTGTGCAAACCTTAATATAACTAGCTTCTTAATCAATTATTTCTTCCAGAACTGTGTGGCAGACACTGGATTGACTGCCTCAAATCATTCACAGCTCCCTTGTTCCTTGACCTTTTTAACATCCAGGTAGGAAAACTGCAATGTTTACTCATTCAGATGATCTTGCAGCTAGTGTGGCCATGGGTGCAGTTATGGCCAATGAAATATCAGTGGGAGACACTGAAGGAGGTTCCAGAAGAGATGTTCAGCTGGAATGCTGCTTTGGTCTTGGTCCTTTGTACCTTTTGTGTTCTCCCTTTTTCCTGCTTTGTATATGGGCAGGATATCTGGAGAAGCAGCAGCCACTGGAAGAAAAAAAGATATGATTATAGGATATCTCTGAGTAGGAAAATAAAAGGAAGCTAGGCCAATAAGTTACCATGCAAGCCTCAAATTGTTAAAACTAGATATTTGTTGCATAAAACAAATTAGCATCTTAACCTTTTAAATTCATTTTAAGCAAGTTTTTAGTTGTTTCCTATGGAATTAATTTCATTGAATTTTATAAAAGTACATTCTTCTGCATAAATTGATTTCCAAATACATATTTTACAATAAAACACTTATTTAGGGACATTGAATTTTACCAGATGTAGCTTCTACCGTTTTGAGTTTCCTTTTGTGAACATTTTTCTACACAGTTCAATTTTCCTAGGTCCATTTTGGACTACGCACAATTTTAGGCATAGTCTATTTTAGTTTTCTCTCGTTTTGATCAATTTTAAATGTTTATATATAGTGTATTTTATGTTCATTATTACTGTTTTTGTCTTTGACAATAAGTATCAGCTTCATCAGTCATTATTTCCTATAACTTATTACCTCACTTGCAGTTTTAGCCCAGTTAATTTTATATCAGATCGTTTTGAACATTGATATTTACTAAGTCTCAATAAACATGTTATATAATACTCATCAGGCATTTTCAGAGTTCATTTACAGTTCAAATATGAAAAATAGATGTAATTCTTTTCTTTCATCCTTTATCTTATCAATTGTTGATAATTTCATATGCAGCAATTACTACATGGACAATATAAATGAAGCATAGAAGCACACCATATTTTAGGAATGAATTGAACTCTTAAGTAGAATTCACAGGAGTAAACTATCTCTCTATAATTTCTCCTATAAAAATGAAAATAATAAATCTACTCATGGGGAAAGAATAAACAAAACAGCAAGTATTGCATTATAATAAATGCAAAGAAGACTATAAAACAACAGAAAATAGAGTATAAGAAAATACAATACAATTTTTAAAAAATTTTGTAGGTACCCCAAATAAACAAAACATTATTGAAAAAGAAGAGCAAAGTCATACTCATATTCCCAATTTCATAGTTTAGTTCAAAGCAAGGTAATCAAAACAGTGTAGTACTAATACCAGGATAAACATATAGACTAATGAAATGGAATTGTGAGTACAGAGATAAACTCATACATCCATGGTCAATTGATACCAGTGATAATGATGAGTCATTGAATAGGGAAAAAATAGTCTGTACAACAAAATGGTGCAGGGACAACTGGATCTCTACATGCAAAGGAGTGAATTTAGACCATCCTTCCCACTACAGTCAAATGTGTGTGTGTGTGTGGGGGGGGACAAAGCAAGAATCCACCAACAGATAAATGATGAACAAATTTTTACATAAATGCAAATGGAATATTATTCAGCCATAAAGAGAAATAAAGTTTTGATACATGCTAATGCATGTGAACCTTGAAAACATTGAGAAATAAGTCAAACGAAATAATAGATATTGCTTGATATTACTTACACCAGCACTCCCATGAAATATATAAACAGGGGAAATGTATAGAGACAAAAGTATGTTGATGATTATTAGGGGCTAAGAGAACAGAGGATGGGGAGTTATTGATGAATGGATGTTGCATTTTTGTTGGGGTGATAAAAATAGTTTTAGGAATAGATAGTGATGTTTGCAAAACAATTTGCACATAATTAAGATCACTGAATTATACAAGTAAGCATGTCTAAATGGCAACTTTTATTCATTAAAAATTAATTATTGTACTAATTAAAAAAGTTTTAGGGCATTCTTATGAACTGTTTGGAATTGTTAACATATATTGTATTCCTCCTGTTTTGGGTAAAAGAAATACAAATATTGAATCATGACTTCTTCTTTTGGAATACTACTTATTGTGAGAATGCACTGATTACGACTACACGTTAACAGTACGGGTCCATATCAGCCACACAATATTGAGCAAAAGAAGTCAGACACATGGAGTACATAAATTAGTACCTGATTTCATGATGTTCCATAGCTGACTAAAGAAATCTATGGTGACACAAATCAGAATGGTAGTTATGACTCGTGGAAGATATTGAATAAGGAAGAGCATAACACAATATGTTGCAGTGCTTGAATCTGGCTACATCTTGATCTGGGATGTACATACCCAAATGACAATAATATATGAAAATATTATATGAAATATACATGTATATATAAATGAAAAAATCACCAAACTCTACAGTTAACATCAGTGTACTTTATATTCTTTATTGCATGCAAATTACATTCATGTTTAAAAATAAAAGAAAGAAGTATGAGATCATCATTTTAAAAACTCTTTTGCACTGCCTGTACTCTTACGCAGAACTTCATTTTATATTTTCAGTTGAATTTCTTAAAATTTTTCATACTTATGTCAGTATCTAAACTGACTAATGACTCACATTCAAACTTAAAAGTTGGTGACATTGTGCAGTTAATCTAGATCATGTGATAAAATCCTTGTCTATAATTTTTAATTCTATGTACTATAATCTTTATGCTTTTAAAATGTTAAAAATAATCTCTGTTGGGCACAAAGAAGAAACCAGGTGTTTAAATAGAAGAAGTAGCCTTGAGTTTTGAAGAATCAATTCAAGATACATACGAGGCCGTTCTAGTCCATCCCCTGGGATTGCCATGAGTTGGAATTGACTCAATGGTACCTAACAACAACAACAATATAATCAAATAGTTTGTTTCTTTTGAAAGGCATGTCAGAACAAATTTCAGCTGAGAGAACACAGATAACAGACACAGAGTTTTGAAGTTTCAACAAATATGAAGAGAAAAAATAAGAAATCAGTTAAAACATGTAGTAGCCATCTTGAAGAATAGACCAGGAAACTCATCCTTAGGTGAAACAGAAGTTAAAAGTTAATGTTTAATAAAGAGAATTTAACATTTAAATTCATAAAAATCTATTTAATCCTTTCTCTATCAATCCTCATTTTAATCGTGATACTTTATATCTTGAAAGTAAGAATTCAGCTGCTTAATTGGTTATCTTCTCTCTAAAACAAACATTTGTTCAAAGACAAAACGTAGAAAACAGTAATTGCTTTTTCCCCCCATTTTCTTTACCCTAGATGGCACCTGTGAACTGATAAAATGTGGAGTAAGGAGGTTCCGCCAGACCCCAGTGTATCAGTTTGGGGAATATCTTCTTCACCTCTTCCATTCCCAAGACTAAAACTCACAACTCAACATAATGATATGGAGGGCAACAGGTTCTAGTAAGAAGACCCAGAATAAATATCTTATTTACCATGTGAATGTGCCCAAGCTCTTTACCCTCTCTGAGACTCAGTCATTTAAAATCTGTAAGATAGAAAGAATGGCAGAGAGGTAGGAAAAATGGATATGGTAATGCTCTCAGCTCCTTCTAAGCTTTGGGTTACTATCCAAATGCAACCTACCACCCGAGGGAGACAGAATCCTGGGAGGTGAGACACTGGGTTTAAGACCAGCACATACAAGGACAAATAAAATCTGTATGAGAAAATATTGTGGGAACTTATGTAATCAATCAAATGAACCAAAAACCCAAAAAACTAATGCACTGCCGTCTAGCTAATTCTGGCTCATAGCAATCTCCATTGGGTTCCAAGGCTGTAAGTCTTTACAGAAGCAGAATGCTTCATCTTTCTTCCTCTAAGCAGCTAGTGGGTTCAAACCACAGACAATTCAGTTACCAGCAAAATGCTTTAACCACTGCATCACCAGATCCTATAATCAAATGAAGCACTACATGAAAATAAATAAAAATTTCACTTTGTGGTGTCATCCAAGGTTCTATAAATGGAATGATATCTATACCTGCAGATCCAAACACATTAGTGCTCTTCACAAGTTGATAATGAAAAAATAGGTGTTGTTGCTAATTGCTGTCCAATAGGCACTGAGTCATGATGACTTTATGCATAACCTAATGAAGCATTTCTTGGTCCTGTGCCATCTTTATAATAGTAGAGATGAGGAGTTAAAAAAACATTTTGTACTTATGCTGTCATCTAAATAATTTTGTCATGGAAAAATATGCAGTTGGGGAAAATATACTGCTTATATATCTGATCTAGATAGATAATCTAGGAGGTCTGGTAGCGTAGTGCCTAAGGCACTTGACTGCTAACCAGAAGGCTGGTGGTTCAAACCCACCAGCCACTCCTCAGAAGGAAGATGGGGCAATCTACTTCCGTAGTGATACTGCCTCGGAAACCCAAGGAGGGGTCACTATGAGTCGGGTCTGACTCGATGGCACTTAACAACAACACAAGAACAACAGATAGATAATCTAGATAATTTTAAAAATTATATCTCTCCAAAAAAAGTACAACACAATATGATGGAGAAAGCATGGAGCTGGAAGTGTAGATTTCTTGTTTCAGCAATTGACCCGGCACACAACAATGCACCCAGCTCACTTCGGGGTCTGCCAATTGGGGTCGAGATGATCCCTCAGCTTCCTCATTTCTCAACATGTATATGAGCCAACAATAGAGGTCATAGCAAGAACCCCCCTATCCTTCTGTACTCCTCAGAGCTTTATTTCCCACTGACTTTTCTACATCCGTAAATTGTTGCCAATAAAGGTGCCATTTTGTCCAATTTGACCATATTTTATTTTAAACTAATATTATTTTATTTTTCTGTAACTATCTTGACACGATTTGATCATACCATTTAAAATAAAAATGCATGCCTTCTAATTGTCAACTCCTTCTCATTTACAAGGTAAATTGTTTAGACAGAGACAAAAATCAGAACTGCTTGGGACAAATTATTTCTGACAAACCTATACTCACAGCTACTTACCATGTTGTGCTCCAGGAGCTCCCAAATTGATCTTTTATTAAAATGAATTTCTACAGAAGCTGCAAATTGACCAACTAGTTTCCAGTTCTGAAGCACTCTTTCATTTATGATTTAAGAAGGGACTCTGCAAATTTATTTTCCTTTAGCATCAAGATTAGCATCCATTGATTTAGCATTAATGTTTAAATAGAATGAGTATCTTTGTGGTTTCATCATTTCAATTCCTAAATACTTTGGGGAAGCATTTGGCTAGAATGTTCTCACTTAGAAATAATATCTTCATTGATAAAATTATTTTTATTTTGGTTGACATTTATTCTTACATATGATTTTCTGTCCATCAGTTTTTACTCCTCAGATTAAAGAAATGGGACATGTGTATTATACATGCAATATAAAATGCAAAGTCCAGTTCCAGAGAAGGCTTTCTCAATTGCTCCAAATATAAATTCACTGGGCAATTCTATTTACAATAAAATTAAAACACCTGTTCTATAATGAATTATGATGATATATGTAAAATCCTGTTTGTTTAAAATACTTACTTGGCAAAATAAAATGTATGTAACTTGTGCTATTACTCCCCCAATGTTTTGCTTGTTGATATTTTTTCTGACTCTTTAAATGATTTTGGAAAGGCTAACTTGGACCTTAGGAGCTCTGGTAGCATAGTGCTTAAGACACTTGACTGCTAACCAGAAGGCTGGCAGTTCAAACCCACAAGCCACTCCTAAGAAGGAAGGTGGGGCAATCCACTCTCATAGTGATGCCGCCTCAGAAACCCAAGAAGGGGTCACTATGAGTCAGGGCTGACAACAAAAACAACAACAACAACTTGGACCTTAGTTTGTATGTAAGTCAATGCATTAACATCTCTACGGCTATTCACAATGGAAACCATGGTTTTAATTTTCTAAATAAATTTTAAAATGCATCAAAGATTGAATGAACAGGGAATAGTGCTTCGGAGACAAGTAGCCATTTCTGGTTCTTCTGCCATGACTCAACAAAGTGAATTATTCATCAACCTGTTTTCAAAACCTGAGTTGTGTTGACTCAGCTGAGCTGCCAGGTGTTGAAGTATTTTTTTAGGACAACAAACGAAAAATGAAAGTACAGTCAAGCCTTTAATCAGTGAGATATAAGCAACAGTCTAATACATAGAAAGTGCCAGTTTCCCCCCAGGATCTTATTTTTCCTATGGAATGTTCTCAGTGAGAGGCAGATGGATTAATGCAGACAGGAGGAATAATGTCAAGGTGAAGGGATTCAGAAACAAAAGGCTCCTGCTGTTTCTAGACTTGGGGGCAGGATGGGGGTGCTGGGAGTGGAACAATGCTGAGCCCTGAGTCAATGTAGGGAGAAGTGTTTCCATATTCCTCTCCCTCCCTTCCTCATAAAAAGATCTCAGTAGAGGCTCCTGAAAAAGGCTGAAAGCTGAAGTCTCCTCAGAAAATAAGCATCAGAACAGAGGAGCCTGGGCCAGGAATGCAGATATCAGTAAGGCCATAGTCAATCAGGAGGGCCTGAGTCCTTGACTGCAACTCCCTTCAGAGATTGCAGTGGATGGTCTGGTCCTGCCTCCAGTCTGGTGTGGGAGGGCAGCTTTCTTGTGAGGTCTGTCAAGCTAGGCATTTGTGATTGCCTATGTTTGGTTATGGTCAGCCTGAAAAATCACACATAGGTTTTTGGCCAACAGTTGGAGTCTTCACCTGTAGG
>NW_006922402.1:67761-72167 GCF_000298275.1 Orycteropus afer afer
GTCTGTGTTAATTGGTTTCCCTTTTCTTTGTTGAAGAGGGTCTGTGCAATCCTTCTGCCTAGTCCGCCATCTTGCCCCGCCTTTTTTTTTTTCTTTTTAAATAATAGTTCATTTTATTTTATGTGAAATAATTCCTAACACAATAGATTCTCCTTTAACAATTTTACACAAATTGTTCCATGCCATTGCTTACAACTATTACAGTGTGTCAGCGTTCTCATTATTTCTGTTGTTTCTATTGATCCAGTTCCCCTTCCCCTTCTTGTCTTCTCCTCTTTGTTTTTGGGTCAGTGTTGACTATTTGGCCTCATATAGTTAATTTTTCAAGGGAGCACATCGCTCACAGATGATTTGTTTATTTTTTAAGCCACTATATTATTTGGCTGAAAGGGGTCCTACAGAAATAGTTTCAATTCCAACTCAAAGGTTAGTTTCTAACAGTCCAGTAGGTCTGGTCTTTTTAGTAATATGACATTTTTGTTCTACCTTTTCTCCCTTTCTATCTGGGACCTTCTGGTTTGTCCCTGTTCAGAATGGTTGATAGTGGTAGCTGCATGACATTTTGTTCTTCTGGTCTCAGGTTACAAGAGGTTGTAGTTCCTGTGGGTTATCAGTCCTTTGGACTAGTTTCTTCTCTGAGGACTGATTCTTCACTACATTTTCAGCCAAGCCCCACCGATCATCCTCTAGATACAATCTGCTTAGTTTCATACCTTCATTCATACTATTTCTTTCCCTCTGGGATGCTCAAACACTTTTGTCTAATTCCCTGCAGGGTTTTAGCTTTCTATATCTGTGAGTAGGAAAATGAGGTAGACCCTGTCTCCTTAAGGCATGAAGGGAAATGCATTCCCAAATGTTACACCATTTCAATGCCTACAACTGTGGTGTTAACAACCTACGATCAAGAGAGTTAACAAAATGTTGTAACAAGATGTCTTGTTAAGACTTGATTCTTACATTGTAAGAGTCTTCACTGGATATATTCATTGGGAGCTGTGATATTTAATCTTATGTGTCAACATTGGCTAGCCTATGGTGCCCAGTTGTTTGGGCAAACACTAGTGTAGATGTTGTTATGATGTATTTACATGTGATTAAATCAATTGGCCTTACATAAAGCAGAGCACCCTCCATTATGTGGCTGGGCTTCACCTAATCAGTTGTATGAAAAGGGAGGTTTCCCTAAGGAATATTCTGCATCCACACTATACACAGACATCCTTCCATAATTCCTCCCATTCTCCCACTGCCTGACCTACCAATTTTGGTACACAAGACTACAAGAATTTCCATATTGTCACCTGATTTATAGATTTTGTACTTGAAGTTTGGGCAATCTACTTCCGTAGTGATACTGCTTTGGAAACCTAAGGAGGGGTTGCTATGAGTCGGGCTCGACTCAACGGCACATAACCACAACATAACAACAACAACAACAGCCTCATAACTGCATAAGGCAAATCTTCAAAAAAGGCAATGAATAACTCAGTCTCCCTTTTGCTCCTTCTATATGTGTGTGAAAGGAGCTCTGATGGTGTAGTGCCTAAGGCAGTTGATTGCTAACCAGAAGGTTGGCGGTTCAAACCCACCAGGTGCTCTGCAGAAGGAAGACTAGGCAATCTACTTCTGTAAAGATTTACCACCTCAGAAATTCAAAGGGGGTTGCTGTGAATCAAAATCAACTTGATGGCAGTGAGTTTGGTTTGGTTTAGGTAAAATGGAAGGAAATAAAAGTAGTAGGATTTAGGCATTCCTGGATGATTGGTGAAATATGAGCAAACTGCCTCCAAAACAGTATTCTTCATAACATAGTTTTTATTACATATTACATGTCAAGGTTTTTTATCATACTCTTTAAATCATGGTTGTTGTTATTGGGTGCCGTAGAGTCAATTCCAGCTCATAGTGATCTTAACTATAACACAACAAACAATGCCCGGTCCTGCACCATCCTCTCAATCTTTGCTGTGCTTGAGCCACTGTCAATCCATCTTGTTGAGGGTCTTCCTCTTTTTCATTGACTCTCTGTTTTTCCAAGTGTGATGTCCTTCTCCAGGGACTGGTCCCTCCTGATAACATTTCCAAACTACATGGGACAAAGTCTCACCATCCTCACTTCTAAGGAGCATGTGGCTATACTTCCTCTAAGAGAGACTTGTTTGTGTTCCTGACAGTCCACAGTATATGCAACATTCTTTGTCACTACTGTCATTCAAATGAATGGATTCTTCTTCGGTCTTCCATATTCGTTGTCCACCTTTTGCACTTATATGAAGTGATTGAAAACACTATGGCATGAGTCAGGCACACTTTAGTCCTCAAGGTGATATCTTTGCTTTTTAACATTTTAAATAGGTCTTCTGCAGGAGATTGGCCAGTGCAATAATACATCATTTGATTTCTTGGCTGCTGCTTTCATGGGCATTGATTGTGAATACAAATAAAATGAAATCCTTGACTTCAATCTTTTCTCAATTTATCATGGTTTTGTTTAATGGCCCAGCTGTGACAATTTTGTTTTCTTTATATTGAGCTGCAATGCATAATAAAGCCTATAGTCTTTGACCTTCATCAGTAAGTACTTCAAGCCATCTTCAATTTCAGCAAGCAAGGTTGAATAATCTGCATATCATAGTTTGTTCATGAGCTTTCCTCCAAACCTAATGCTGCATTCTTCTTCATATAGTCCAGCTTCTTGGATTATCTGCTCAGTGTGAAGACGAAATAAGTATGGTGAAAGGATACAACTCTGATGTACACCTCTCCTGTTTGTAAACCTCGTTGTGTTCAAATGACTGCCTCTTGGCCTATGTACAGGTTCCTCCTGAGCACAATTAAGTGTTCTGGAATTCTCATTCTTCACAATGTTATCTGTAATTTGTTATGAGCCACATAGTTGATTATTGTTGTGTAGTCAATAAAACACAGGTTAACAACTTCCTGCTATTGTCTGTTGCAGCCAAAGATCGATCTGCCATCATCAGCACTGATATCCCTCATTCCATATCACCTTCTGAGTCTGGCTTCAATTTGGGGCAGTTTGCATTGATGTACTGCTGCAACCATTTTTGAGTTATCTTCAGCAAAATTTTACTTTCTTGTGATATTAATGATATTGTTTGATAATTTCCACATTTTGTTGGATTACCTTTTTTTGGAATGGTCCAAACATGGATCTCTCCCAGTAGTTTGGCCAGGTAGCTGGCTTCCTAATTTCTTGGCATAGATGAATGAGCACTTACAGCATTGCATCTGTTTGTTGAAACATCTCAGTAGATATTCCATCAATTCCTAGATTCTTGCTACTGACCAATGCCTTGAGAGCAACTTTGACTTTTTCCTTCAACAGCATTAGTTCTTGATCCCATGCTGCCTCCCGAAGTGGCTGAATGCCAACCAGTTCTTTTGGTACAGGGACTCTGTGTATTCCTTCCATCTTCTTTTGATATCATGGTCACACAAATTAATTTTAATGTCTTCAGCATAATCAACATTCTGAATCAACCAAATTTTGTTGACTTAGAATCAACTACATTCTGAGTGTCCTTAATAAATACATTCAAAATAAAGTCATATGATGGAATTTAAATTATATACAAGGATATTTGTGATACCAACATTATATAGTGTTAGGGTTCCCCATAATTTTCTCAATGGCTTACGTTGTTTGATCTATAAACCTGTAGATTTTAAAACTATTAGTTTTTCTCCAGTCTTCTAATCACTTCTCTTTTGCGTCTACCAGTTTGCATTATGTTTACTTCTCCTTTACTAATTGTGTCTGTTTGAGTATTAACTTACCTGAATTCATCTCTGAAATCCAGGCCTCAATATTTTGCTGTTAAAATATTGATTTTTTGCTTTTATCATATTTTTTCCTCCCAATTATAGGCATTTGGGTATTTCGTTCTTCAAACTAATCAAGTTCAATATTTTAGTTCTGTTTTCCTTTGATTCTTCATAATAGACAATTAATTTTCTTTTCCTTTTTGTCTGTTCTCTTTTTATCATTAAGCAATTAGTTTTAGATAATGAGTTACATTCAAAATGTTATTTCTGTTTGGAATTAATTGTTCCAAAGTTTACCAATTTAGAGACTGGGAATTCAATCTGAAACAAACATCTGTTTTTCTATTTGGCTGATAAATTCAGACTATAAGAAGCTATTGAAAATACTCATTAATTTTCTCTAGTTTCTTTAAAGCCCTGATTATGATAACAGATATATTAATATAAGTGAAAGTCTATATACAAATTAGGAGCTCTGGTGGTGTAGTTCCTAAGGCACTTGCCTGCTAACCAGGAGGGGCAGTTCAAACCCAACACGTACTCCTTAGAAGGAAGATTGGGCAATCTACTTCTGGGAGAACCCACCTTGGAAACCCAAGAGGGGATCTCTATGA
>NW_006922402.1:72495-80950 GCF_000298275.1 Orycteropus afer afer
ACACACACACACACACACACATATATATGAAACCAAATCAAACTCACCGCTATCAAGTCAATTCTGACTCATAGCAACCCCTGTTGGGTTTCTAGGGCTGTAAATCTTTATGGAAGCAGACTGCCTCATCTTTCTTCTACAGAGTGGCTGGTGGATTCGAACTGCTGACATTTTGGTTAGTAGCCAAATGCCTTAATCACTACACCATCAGAGTTCCTATATACATACAATGACTAAATTTGGCCAGTGCTGTCCTTTACTCTTTGTGTTTGTGTGCATATGTGTAGGGGGGTGTCTATGTGTGTATGTATAGAGTGTATGAATGTCTACGTGTGATTGTGTTCATAAGAATGAGTAAGGCCATAAGTGAGGAGTCCAGAAACAAACCAAGTCAGCTGAACACATGTGAGAAATAGTGTAATAATTAATTTGACACTATTATTCCTGGAGAAAACAAATGTGTATGGATAGAGGTAAGTTTTTCTTTGTTCAATACTATACTTCTGGAAATTAATTGTGTTGGCTTATTGGTATTTTTCAAGAATAAGGAAGTGAACATAAAACCTGTCCCCAACTTCTGAGAGAGATCAAAGCTCACTCAGTGTCATCAGACTGCCAGAGTACACATGGCCTTGAGGTACGCACACAGTTACATCTTCCCAACCAATGGAACCATAGGCCATCACAAGTGGACCAGATCTTAGATTCGTTTATCCCAGGTTTATCCTCCTTTTAGACAAGAAAAATGCTAGGCAGATTCTACTGAAAAAACTCAAAGTCTTTGAATGTCAAGCCAGTAGGAATATTGCCTTGTAGAAAATGCAGATCAATGCAGGGTGCACCAGAGGTCTAACAACTGGTGAGGAGCAATGGAGCAGTAGATTTTATTATTATTATTGTTTTATCTTTTCAGACACTTACTGTCCTGCTATAGTAATTCCTGCCATGCTGTGACTTAAAAGTGCACAATATGTACCAATGCCTGATATTTGGTTCTGCTTCTTTATTCTTCCCTCTGAGAATGGCTTCCCATTGCTTGCCCCTGAGACTTTGAACCATTTTTCCCCCCGCCTCATCTGATTCTTCCCAGTCATCAGCACTAACGCATCACAGAAGGTATTCTTCTGAATGATCGATTATAGTCTAAGATGGCCAAATATCTCCCAATATGTATCAGTGTCTTTGGAGGTGGGAAGAAAATAGGCTCTTAGTTTGGAGTCTGTAATTAATTAGAAGTAGAAGGCAGGTCTGCAAGATAGATGGTTGTAACACGCCACAAATAGAATAGGCCAAAGGAAGAAGTGCTCATCGGCTCTGTGAAGGACAGGAAGTCTCCAGGACACCAACTACATCCGTTCCTGCCTGTGTCTTTGAGAACGTGCAGGTGAATGGAAACAGATGCATACAGTCCTTCCTTAGTCTTTACTTTAGGTCAAAAAAGGCTTACAGCCTTTTCAGTGACACTGCCCATGCAGCAGGGAGATCTGGTAGCGTTGTGCCTAAGGCACTTGACTGCTAACCAGAAGGCTGGCTGTTCAAACCCACCAGCCACTCATCAAAAGGAAGGTTGGGCAATCTACTTCCGTAGTGATACCGCCTCAGAAACCCAAGGAGTGGTCGCTATGAGTGGCGTCTAACTGGACGGCACATAACAACAACAACAATCCATGCAGCAAGTGAAGGTAATAGTGCCGAAGACTTCGTTGTGAGCAGGGGTTGGGTCAGTTGTTTCAAGTGACAGTAAGTTTACGTAACATTAAAGAACAAGTAGGAGTTGTCTGTAAATTGGATGTGTATAACCCCGGGGACTCTCTGCTCTTATTGTCAGTCTGTTAAGCTGTCCACATCTGGTTGACAACTCTGACCCTCCTTTAACAAATGCTTTGTGTGGCACTGATTCTCAACTAGTCTTCAAAAATCAGTTCTGGAGTCATCTCCCAGATGGTCATGCTTTATCTTTGATGAGCCTTCCGGAAAGTAAACTTTTGTGTTTATTTAGAAATGCTGAAAACTTATGACCCATGCATTTTCCCTTCCTATGGAAATGTTCATGAGGGGAAAGTCAATTCACCTGCAGGAGGGAAGATATAAGGAAGTGGGCTCCATGGATTCTGCCTTCAACGTACTGTTCTGTGCACTAGTGTCTTAGATGTTAATCTTGGACTCAAACTTCAAAGATTTCTTATAAGCCTTATGTGAAAAGAAATTAAATCAAAGATCATGGAGGAAGTATACAAAAACAAGCAGGTGCTGAGAAGAATTCATGAACCATAAGCACTGTTTTATTAAATCATAAAAAAAGTGAGAGAAAGTAATGGATATGTACATAGAAAATAAGCTATTCAGGGAAAAGAAAGTTCAAAGTCACAGATACTTGTTTCTCTACCAAGAAGTACTAAAACAAACTTTAGGTGCCTCCTCTGTTTTATCTGCTAACTTACCAAAAAAGAATACTCTACCTCTACCTGCCCCAGTGTGTTGTAGTCTGGTGGCTTGTGTGTTGCTGTGAAGCTGGAGGCTATGCCACTGGTATTTCAAATACCAGCAGGGTCACCCGTGGTGGACAGGTTTCAGTGAAGCTTGCAGACTAAGACAGACTGGGAAGAAGGAAGGGGCCAGCCACTTCTGAAATAAATCGGCCACTGAAAAACCTTATGACTAGCAGTGAAACACGGTCTGATATATTTGTCTCTGTAACAATGAGCTCAAGCATAGCAATGACTGTGAGGTGGTGCAGGACCAGGCTGTTTCTGTTGTACATAGGGGTGCTATGAGTCGAAGCAACTCGACAGCAGCTAGCAACCCCACATGGCACTTCAATCCTGAAACAAATCTTTCATTGGCGTGGCTTCATTTCTTTTGTGCAAGCTGTTCTTTAGAATACTCTTCCCTGTACCTTTAAACCCAAATCAGATCACTGCTGTCCAGTGGGATCCTACTCATAGCGACCCTTCCTTGGGTTTCCAAGACAGTATCACTACGGAAGTAGATTGCTCAACCTTCCTTCGGGGGAGTGTCTGGTGGGTTTGAACTGCCAGCCTTCTGCTTAGCAGTCAAAATGCCTTAGGCAATACCTTTGTTGTTGCTGTTATGTGCCGTCAAGTCCGCCCGACTCTTAGTGACCCCTCCTTGGGTTTCCGAGGCAGTATCACTACAGAAATAGATTGCCCAACCTTCCTTCCAAGGAATGGCTGGTGGGTTTGAACTGCCAGCCTTCTGATTAGCAGTCAAGTGCCTTATGCACTATGCTACCAGAGCTCCTGGCACTACCTTTACTCCTATTGAATTCTCATCTATTTTCCAAAGCTCAGCTCAGATTATTATTATTATTTTTTTTTTCTGTTTGAAGCCCTGCCTAGTCTCCATTAAAGCTCACTTTTAATTAGTCATTTCTGACTCACAACAACCCTAAATGACAGAGTGGAACTGCCCTAGCGGTTTTGAAGGCTTTGCATCTTTATGGAATCAGACTGCCACATCTTTCTCCTGGATGGAAGCTTGTGGGTTCAAACTGCTAACCTTTGGTTAGCTGCCCAATGCTTTAACCAATGTGTCACCAGAACTCTTTGAATCCCATTAGGAAGAGAAAATCTTTCCCTCCATAGCCCTTTGCAAAAATCACTGTTATAGCACATAAAATGTTAGCACATACTAAACTGGCCCAAGGCTTTATCCATGACCTTAGTGAAAGTACAAATGATCTTTTACTAGTATTTGCAGTTTCAGCAGAATTTGGCAAGAGTAAGCATATGGGACTGCTGGAAACTATAGATGAAGAACCAAATAGGTTTTTGAAGAAATTATATTATATTGGAAAGAATACATGACCTTGGACTAAAAAAAGCTTTTGGCTGTTCAATCTTAAAACAACAGTCAGAAGCCTCCCAAACTATAAAACCAAAATTATATTAAAAAAAAAAAAAAAGACTATCAAAGAAGTAAACACTTCAGGGGTACATATAACACAAGGCCATTCAGACTGTGGGCATAGATTAAGTACAAGAAATGCCCAGAAAAAGGACACAGGTAGCGTGAATCATAGATAAGGCTGCTCCTCCCAGAAAGCAGATCAGGGTCTAATAAGCCAGCCTCCCAAACATGATAGGGAGGTTCACAACACCTGCCCAGCAGGGAGTCATAACTGTAGCAGAGCATGACTGCTGTGTTTCTACCTTTCTTCCCTTTCCTCAGGGGGAGTTCTTTTGGTGTTTCCTCTTTCTTTGAGTTATCATTGTCTATTGGATTTGTGTGACAGGATTAAATAGATGATCATTTTTGGTCCTGATGGTGAGGACTGGACTTCACACAGGGTCTTGAGAAACTGAGCTGCAACACCAAACTGCATGGGATTTTGGTCTGTCTTGAAGACAAGTTAGAGGGATGAAATCGATATTCAGCAACAGAACGGTAGACTGGTAGGGACTACTGACTAACAACCAAACCCAGTTTCTTTTTTCCTGAGCACACAGTTAAAAGACATTTCCTTACTGACTGTGTGGCCATGTGCCTGATTTTGATCCAATGAAATGGGAATGGGAATTGTGTGTGTCACTTCCAGGCTAGCCACAGTCATTTCCTATATAAAACCTTCTACAGTTTTTCATGTATGTATGTTGAATACCACAAATCCACATTTCTTGGATTCCTGAATCTTGACCAGAGCACAGTCTCCTGCCAAGGAGAATACTCATTCCAGACTTTCTGTGAGTGATAAATAAACTTCTACCTTACCTGAGCCATTAAGGAGCTCTGGTGGTCCAATGGTTAAAGCATTTGCCTGCTAACTAAAAGGTCAGTGGTTCAAACCTACCAGCCACTCCACAGAAGAAGGATGAGGCAATCTGCTTCTACAAAGATTAACAGCATTGTTTGGTTTTGTTTACTTTAACTATTAGTGTTTCATTGTTTGTTACAGTGATTGCATTTCTCTAAATAATACAACTTAAGGAGCTCTGGTAGCATAGTGCCTAACGCACTTGACTACTAACCAGAAGGCTAGCGGTTCAAACCCACCAGCCACTCCTCGGAAGGAAGGTTGGGCAATCTACTTCTGTAGTGATACCACCTCAGAAACCCAAGGAGGGGTCTCTATGAGTCAGGTCTGACTCGATGGCACATGACAACAACAACAACAACAATACAACTTAGAAGGGAAAAATCATGACTCTCTAGGGTTCCTAAAGCTGTCCGTATCCTTTTAGAGTCTTTGTTACTAAGCAATTTCTACTTTTTATTAGCAGTTCATGTTAACACAAAATATTTTCTGTTGTTTATTATCCTCTCAATCTTAAATAATAGAGTCTAGGGAAGGGCAATCACTGTTGGTGTACAGGAGTGAAGAGAGTTTCAAGAACTGTTTAGCTGAACCCTATGAGATGTGTGGTGTGACAGAAATAAGAGTCAAACATCACTACTTTGACTTTGGGCTATTGAGATGGAAGTATCTTAGAGACAGTGGGAGAGAAGAGTCTGTAGTCAGGAGAGAAAACTAGGCTAAGGATTTGAGATTCACTGATCAGGAGTTAGTGAAACCACACATACAAGTTATTCATTGGTAAACCCATTGTCATCAAGTTGATTCTAACTCCCATGATAAGCTTATAGAATTAGAAGGGTCAAAAGTAGCTTTTTTGGATTTATCTACATTTAAGGAGTTGTAAAGGACCTCTTGGGAGCTCTGGTAGCATAGTGGCTAAGACACTTGCCTGCTAACCAGACAGCTGGCAGTTCAAACCCACCAGCCACTCCTTGGAAGGGAAGGTTGGGCAATCCTACTTCCATAGTGATACTGCCTCGGAAACCCAAGGAGGGGTCGCTATGAGTTGGGTTTGACTCGACGGCACATAACAACAACAAGAACAACAAAGGACCTCTTCAAAAAGACCAATATAATACTTCCCTATTTCACGTTGCAATTAATCTGTTAAATATTAATGAAGTTGAAATAGATTGGTTTACGGTAAATATCAGGGGTGGAGTGGGGCAGGTGATAATATATTGAGAGATAGATGATGCAGAACAAGTGGGAATATAAGAGAATCAGAGCCAATGGGAGCATAAGGTAATTACTGAGTGAAGAAGAGGAAAGGAGGGAAGATCAGAAGGGGGGAGTCAGAGAGAAGGATGCACGTGAGATGCAGTCCTTTTATTTATTTATTCATCTGCAGAAAGGGAAAAGTAAAAGCAGTTACCATTTTAGGAACATCTGATTTATGGTGTAACTCCTGTTGTTGATACGTATCATCAAGTCCTTTCAAACTCACAGCAATGGTGTTTACAACAGAATGAAATACGGTCCAGTCCTGCGCCGTCCTCAGAGTCATTGTTATGCTTGAGGCCATGTTGCAGCCACAGTGTCAATGCACCTCATTGAGGGTCTTGCTCTTTTTTGCTGACCTCCTACTTTACAAAGCATAAGATTCTACTCCAAGGACTGGTCTTTCCTGAGCAAAGTACATGAGACAATGTCTCACCATCATTACTTCTAAGGAGCATTCTGTGTATTCAAAACATATTTGTTCGTACTTCTTTCAGTCCATGCTATATTCATTATTCTTTACCAACACGATAATTCAAAAACATCAATTCTTCTTCCATCTCTCTTATACACTGTTCAGCTCTGGACTGAATGTGAGGTAACAGAAAATACTATGTTTTCAATCAAGTGCACCATAGTCCTCAAGGTGACATCTTTGCTCGCTAACACTTTTTTTTTTTCTTTTCTTTTGCAGCTTATTTGCCCAATGCAATATACCATTTGATATCTTGCCTGCTGCTGCTCTAGTATTGCTGTGGTTAAGCCACTGGGTTGCTAACCAAAGGTCAGCAGTTCAAATCCACCAGCCACTCCTTGGGAAAAAGATGAGGCATTCTACTTCCATAAATATTTACAGCCTTGGGAACCCTACAGTATGAGTCTTCAGTGGCAGTGGGTTTTTGTGTTTTGGCTTCTACGGGCATTGGTCATGGATGCAAGTAAAATGAAATTGTTGAAGCATGACATCCTTCTTCAGAGAACGGTCCCTTCTGACAACATGACCAGAGAAGGTGAGACAAGTCTGGCCAATCTTGAGGACTATAGTCTTTGCTCTTGATCATTAAGTGCTTCAAGTCCTTTTCACTTCCAGAAAGCAAGGTTGTGTTATCCGCATATTGCAGGTTGTCAATGAATGTTCCTCCAATCCTGATGCCACATTCTTCATATAGTCTGGTTTCTTAGATTATATACTCAGCATAATGAATAAATATGGTGGAAGGATAACAACCCTGACATACACCTTTACTGATTTTAAAAAAGGTAGTATCCCCTTGTTGAAATAAGATTCTCTTGGTCTATGTACAGTTTCCAAATGAGCAC
Source organism: Orycteropus afer afer (assembly GCF_000298275.1). Classification (NCBI taxonomy): domain Eukaryota; kingdom Metazoa; phylum Chordata; class Mammalia; order Tubulidentata; family Orycteropodidae; genus Orycteropus; species Orycteropus afer. The sequence continues at coordinate 79,853 of NW_006922402.1, forward strand.
AGTTCTGGTATTCCTATTTTCCACAATGTTATCCATAATTTGCTATGATCCATGCATTCCAGTGCTTTGTATACGCAACAAAACACAGGTAAACATCTGGTATTCTCTGTTTTCTGCTAATATCCATCTGACATCAGCAATGATATCCCTCTTTCTATGTCCTCTTGTGGGTCTGGCTTGAATTTCTGTCAGTTCCCTATTGAAGTGCTACTGCAATCATTTTTTAATCACCTTCAGCAAAACTTTACTTTCATGTAATATTGATGATATTGTTTAAAAACTTTCATATTCTGTTCGATCACCTTTCTTTGGAATGGACACAAATATGTATCTCTTCCAGTTGTTTGACCAGGTAGTATCTTCCTAATTCCTTGGCAGAGACAAGGGAGTGCTTTCAGCGGTGGGATTGTTTGTTGAAATATTTCAATTGGTATTCTGTCAATTCCTGGAGCCTTGTTTTTTGCCAGTGCCTTCAGGGCAGCTTGAACTTCTTCCTTCACTACTACCATTTTTTTTTATTAGATGCTACGTCCTGAAATAGTTGAATGTCGACCAATTCTTTCTGGTACAGATATTCTGTGTATTCCTTTCATCTCTTTGATGCTTCCTGCTTCATTCAATATTTTGCTCAGAGAAACCTTCAATATTGCAACTCAAGTGTTGAATTTTCTCTTCAGCTGTTTCAGCTTTAGAAATGCTGAGAATGTTCTTCCCTTTGGTTTTCTAACTCCAGTTCATTACACATTTTGTTGTAATACTTTACCTTGTCTTCTTGAGTTGTCCTTTGAAATCTGTTCAGCTCTTTAACTTAATCATTTCTTCCATTCACTTTAGCTACTCTATGTTCAAGAGAAAGTTTCAGAGTCTCTTCGGACATCCATTTTGTCTTTTCTTCCTTTCTTTTTAATGACCTTTGTTGTTGTTGTGGTTGTTAAGTGCCATTGAGTCGTTTCCGACTCATAGCGACCCCATGCACAGCAGAACGAAACACTGCCCGATCCCGTGCCAGCCCCACAATCCCTGCTATACTTGAGCCTATCATCGCAGCCACCGTATCAATCCATCTCGTTGAAGGCCTCCCCCTCTTTTGTCGATCCT
>NW_006922402.1:84210-96032 GCF_000298275.1 Orycteropus afer afer
GTTTCCCCTCCTCACCTAATCCCTTTGGCTGATTGCTCTTCTCTTTGGCTTCCTGGGTTTTACCCCTTTCTCCTGCTCTTCCGGCCTGCTACTCTGTGCTTCGCCCGTGCTTACCTTGTTCCCGGAGACCCAGTTCCTCTCAGGAGGGTAACAAGGGAAAGTGTTCAGTGCAGATCAGTGAATAAGCACAAGCCTGCCTGTGCTTACCTCGCTCCCGGTTACTAAGCATAAGCCCGCCCGTGCTTACCTCACTCCTGGGGACTAAGCACAAGCCCACCCGTGCTTACCTTGCTCCCGGAGACCCGGCCCCTCTTGGGTGGGTAACAAGGAAAAGTGTTCAGTGCAGATCAGTGAGTAAGCACAAGCCCACCCGTTCTTAGCTTGCTCCCGGAGACGATCCCTCTCGACCTTTAGCTTTCTTTAAGTATGATGTCCTTGAGGTCATCTCACAACTTGCCTGGTCTTCTCTCACTGGTGTTCAATACATCAAATCTATTCTTGAGATGATCTCCATTTTCAGATAGACTCAAGGTTATATTTTGGCTTGTGTGGACTTGTATTAATTTTCTCCAGTTTCAACTTGAACTTGTATATGAAAAATTGATGGTCTGTCCCACAGTCAGCCCTTGGCCTTGTTCTGACTGATAATATTGAGTTTCTATGTAGTCTCTTTCCACAGACGTAGTCGATTTGATTTCATATTCCATCTGGTGAAGTCCACACACATAGTGTCCATTAACATTGATAAAATGTATTTGCAATGAATAAGTCATTGGTCTTGCAAAATTCTATCATACTACCTCCATCATTTCTATCACCAATGCCATATTTTCCAACTACCCATTCTTCTTCTTTGTTTCCAGTCTTCACATTCCAATTACCAGTAATTACCAATGCATCTTTGCATTAAATCAGTGAATACTTACATTAAAGGATAAGTAAGACAACTCCTACTCACTCTTCAATGTTATAAAAATTTGCTTTGAAATGATTGAACCAACCACTATGGACAACAAATTCTTCACCACAATCACCTTCACTTGATGCATTGTCTGCTATTAATTGAAAAGTCTTTGAGTTTTTCTGGCACTAACCCACTGCCTTCAAATTTATTCTGTCTCATAGGGACCCTATGCTTTTTGCTAATATCTGGCACTAATGTAAGGCTAAATACGAACAGTATGCACCTTTCCCAATTTACCTAAAAATTCTTAAAGACATAATTAGCAATGGATCTCATTCATAGCCCTGGCATTGCATGTAGTACATGTAGAAAAAAAGATGTCAAACACAACAGATTTGCAACTCAACTTGTTGCCAGTGGGATAAAAAGTCAAAAAAGAAAGAATGTGTACTGACTTCATGGCACTCTGAATTGATCTAATTCACTTTATGACTGACCAATATTTTTAACTGGAGCCAGGCTACCATTATAATAACCAATTATAAAATTACAAAATAATCAATTATAAAATTCCTTAAAGGAGGTACTAATTAGTAATTTCCATTAAAAGATCAATATTTGATGAGCATCAGTGTTTTACAAATTACTAGCTGAAAGGTTGACAGTTCAAACCCACCCAGAGGTCCAGCAAATGACAGGCCTGGCAATCTGCTTCCAAAAGATCTCAGCCTTGCAAAGCTTACAGAGCAGTTCTGCTTTGCATGCACGATGTCCAGAGTTGACTCTACAGTGACTAACAACACTGGCTCTGCTAAACATTTTACATGCATCATCTTCTCTGATTCTCTCAACAATCCCTTAAGGTGGAGACTCTTAGCAATTGAGGAAAGGGTGACTTCTGTGAGTGCAGTAGCCACTCTGGGTCATGACCCAGTAAGCAATAGATCCTATGTGGGTTTAAGTCTAATTAAGTGAATGCAAATTTCACAAATGACTCGTTAATGTCTCCTTTTTTTTTTTTTAAAATTGTGCTTTAGGAGCAAATTTACAGAGCAGAGTTTGTTTTACATTCAACATTTCTTCTACATTTGGTTTCACTCCCCAATTACCATCCCCATCCCTGACCCACTCTCTTCCCCTCCCTTCCCAGTAATGTCCCTTCCCTATGTCCCTCACAGTTATGAACTTTTGTTTGTCCTGCATTTCCTCCATTTGAATGTTGCCCCTCTGGTGCCCGTGGTTGATTGCTCCAAGGGATGCATTTCCATGGAGTATGTGGGTGCATCACCCTGGGTTGAGTGGTCTGTGTGTATGTCTTATTTACTATTGGGCTGAGAGCCAGCCCCTGGGAGTGAGTTTTATTCCAGGCCTGAAGTGTATCCCAGAGCCATAGTATTGGGGCTCCCACCAGACTCCATCCGACCATTAATTCTGCTCATTATTGTGTTTTTGCATTTTGTTCCACATTTTTGTTCCCACTCTCTCTAGGATCTCCAGTTTTGATCCTTTCCCAAGTGGTTGGCTTTGGTAGCTGGGCACCATCTAATTCTTCTGGTCTTGAGGTCCATCATGTCCTAGGGCTGATTGCTTCCAAATGTCCTTGGTTTTTTGCACTCTTCTTCACTTCTGATGATAGAGACCATTAGCTGCATCTTAGATAGCTGCTTGAAAGCTTTTAAGACCCCAGTCCCTACTCACCAATATAGGTTGTGGAACAAGATTTTTATGTATGTTGTGCCAGTTGAGTCTGGTGTTCCCCAATACTATGGTCCTGAGTCAATAGATTCATTGGATCTCTTTCCCACAGTGTCTGGCTGTCTGTGAGGGATTGTTCTATATCTGTCTTCTGTTGTTTCTATGAGGATTGTGGGTATTTTGTATCACTGGTATCTGTGCAAGGTTAGCCTCAGTTGAATCTATCCTTGGTCTAGCATATAATCATGTTCACTAACCCCCATCTGATCTTCTCAGATGTTTATGTGTTTATCTGTAGTCTTGTGTTTGGTGTTACTGGTAATGCAGTATTGTGGATATATTGGTATTAGCCTCTGTCATCTATATTTTATGTGCACAATTTGGTGTCCTCCCTTTCCCCTATGTTATCATGGAAAGAATCACAGACTCTTTCCATACCATCTTTCCCCTTACCCACCTCAGCGTGTAGCCCTCAACTAACCTGAAATTATTCCCTCCTCTTCCCTCCCCACCCTGGTAGCCAACAAAGTAAGCAAACCCTTCCTTGTCTTTTTATGGTAATGGCCTCATACATTATTTGTTCTTCTGTGATTGACTTATTTCACTCAGCATAATGTCCTCCTATGAGCTCTGGTGGCTTAGTGCCTAAGGCATTTCACTGCTAACCAGAAGGCTGGCAGTTCAAACCCACCAGCCACTCCTTGGAAGGAAGATGAGGCAATCTACTTCCGTAATAATACTGCCTTGGAAACCTAAGGAGGGGTCGATATGAGTCGGATCCAACTCGACAGCAGTGAGTTTTTTTTTTTTTTTTAATGTCCTCCAGGCTCATACACATTGTGAGATGATTCACATATCCTTCATTGTTCTTTAATGTAGCATAGTATTCCATTGTGTGAATGTACAATAATTTGGTTATTCATTCATCTGTTGATGGGCAGTTAGGTTGTTTCCATCTCTTTATTATAGTGAATTGGGCTGCGATGAACATAGATGTGCATGTGTTTGTTCGTGTCCTGCCTTTCACTTCTTTAGGATCTATTCCTAGTAATGGAATTGCTGGGTCAAATGGTTATTTCTATTTTCAGTTTTGTAAGGAAACACCATACCGTTTGCCACAATGATTACACCATTTTACAATCCCACCAGCAGTGTATGAGAGTTCCAAACTCCCTGCAACCTCACCAGCATTTGTTATTTTCTGTCCTGTTGAATTTGGCTATTATTGCTGGCCTGAGATGATATCTCATCATTGTTTTGATTTGCATCCCTCTAATGATGAAGATCATGAGCAATTACTCATGTATTTGTTGGCCACCAGAATATCATCTTTAGTGAAGTGTCTGTTCATGTCTCTTGCCCATTTTTTAATTGGGTTGTTTGTCTTTCTGTTGTTGAGGTGTTGAAGTTTTCTATAGATTTTGGAGCTAAGTCCTTTGTCAGATATGTCAGAGGCAAATATTTTCTCCCAATCTGTAGGTTTCTTTTTACCCTTCTGACGAATTCTTTTGATACACATAAGAATTTAATTTTTAAAAGGTCTTTGTCATTTAGCTTCTCTTCTACCTCCTGTGCATTCTGGGTTATGCTTGATAGTCTATTTATGTCATAAATTAGGGTTCCTAGATTTGCCCCTATTTTATCTTTGATGAATTTTCTACTTTTGGGTTTTACATTTAAGTCTTTGATCCAAGTTGAGTTTGTTTTCGTGTAGGGGTCTTGTTTCATTTTTCTGCAAGTGAATATCCAATTTTGCCAGCACCATTTGTTAAAGAGGCTATCTCTTCTCCATTTAATGAGTTTTGGACCATTGTCAAAGATCAGCTGTCCATAGATTGATGGATCTATTTCTGGGTTTTTGATCCTGTTCCATTGTTCTATCTGTCTATCATTGTACCAATACCATGCTATTTTGACTACTGTGGCTATAGGTTTTAAGATCTAGGAGTGTGAGATCTCCCACTTTATTCTTCTTCTTCAGTAAGGCTCTACTTGTCTGAGGTGTCTTTCCTTTCCACATGAAGTTAGCAATTAGTTTTTCCATGTCCTTAAAAAATTTTGTTGGTATCTGGATTGGGATTGCATTCAATATGTAGATTGCTTTAGGTAGTATTGACATTTCCACAATATTCAGTCTACCTGTCCATGAACATGGCAAGTTCTTTCACTTATGTAGATTCCTTGTTGTCTCCTGTAGTAGTGTTTTATAGTTTTCTTTGTATAGGTCTTTTGTGTCTCTGGTAGGATTTACTCCTAGATATTTTATCTTTTTAGTAGCTATTTTAAATGGTATTGTTTCCCTTATTTCTTGTTCAGAGGTCTCTCTGTTGGTGTAGAAGAATCCAACTTATTTTTGTATGTTGAGCTTTATCCTGCCACTTTGCTGAACCTCTCTATCAGTTCCAGTAGTTTTCTTGCCGAGTCTCTTGGGTTTTCTGTGTATAGGATCATGACATCCACAAATAGAGATAGCTTTACTTTCTCTTTGCCAATTTGGATGCTTTTTATTTCTGTTCCTTGTTTTATTGCCCTGGCTAGGACTTTGAATACAATGTGAAATAAGAGTAATGATTGATGGCATCCTGGTCTGGTTCCCCTTCATAAGGGAAATGCTTTGAGTTTTTCTCCATTAATAACAATGTTGGCCATTGGCTTTGCATATATATCCTTTATTATGTTGAGGAATTTCCCTTCTATCCCTATTTTGCTGAGAGTTCTGAACAGGAACGGGTGTTGTATTTTATCAAATACCTTTTCTGTGTCGACTGATATGATCAAATGGTTCTTTTGTTTATGTGGTGGATTACACTGACTGTTTTTCTGATGTTAAACCATGCTTGAATGCCAGGTATGAACCCCACTTGGTCAGGACGTATTATTTTTTTGAAATGTTGTTGGATTCTGTTGGCTAGGATTTTGTTGAAGATTTTTGCATCTATGTTCATGAGGGATATTGGTCTGTAGTTTCCTTTTTAGTGGTGTCTTTCCCTGGTTTTGGTATGAGTGTTATGCTTGCTTCCTAAAATGAGTTTGGGAGTTTTCAATCTTTTTCTGTGTTCTGGACTAGCTTGAGTAGTATGGGTGTCAACTCTACCCTGAATATTTGGTAAAATTCTCCAGTGAAGTCATCAGAGCCAGGACTTTTTCTTGTGGGAAGCTTTTTTATGACCTGTTCAAGTTCTTCCTTTATTATGGATCTGATCAAATATTCTGTCTTTGAGTGGGATCATTTAGGTAGGTCTTATGCTTCCAGGAACTTGTCCATCTCTTCTAGGTTCTCCAATCTGTTGGAGTTCAGTTTTTCATAATATTCTGTCAGTGTCTTTTTTATTTCAATTGGTTCTGTTGTCATGACACCCTTTTTTGTTTGCTATTCTTGTAATTTGCATCTTTTTTTTTTTTGTTAGATTTGCCAATGGTTTGTTAATTTTGTTAATCCTTCTGAAGAACCAGATTCTTGTTTTGTTGATTTTCTCTCTATATACTTTTTTTCTGTTTCATTTATTTCTGCTCTAATCTTTATTATTTCTTTACTTCTAGGTACTATAGGATTCTTCTGTTGTTCTTTTTCTCATTGCTGGAGTTGTTGAGTTAGAGTGTTGATTTTGTTCTTTCCTCTTTTTGATGTATGCATTTATTGCTATAAACTGACCTCTGAGTATTGTTTTCACTGTGTTCCGTAGGTTTTGGTTAGATGTATCGTCATTCTAGTTTTTTTTTCTAGAAATATTTTTATTTCCCTTTTTTTTTTTTTTTTCCTATTATCCAGTAGTATCTGAGTAGTGTATTGTTCAACTTCATGTTGGGTGTTTTTTTCTTTGATATTCCTATTATTAATTTCTAATTTTATAGAACAGTTGTCTGAGATGATGCTTTGTATTATTTCAATGTTTTTTGAATTTATTGAGGCTTGTTTTATGTCCTAACATATGATCTATTCTGGAAAAGGATCCATGTACACTGGAGAAGAATGTGAATTGTGCTTTTGTTGAGTGGAGTGCTCTGTATATGTCTATGAGGTCGAGTTGGTTGATTCTGTTGTTCGGTACTTCTGTATCTTTGTTCAGTTCTTTTCTATTTGATCTGTCCCTCCTTGAAAGTGGTAGATTAATGTCTCTAATTATTATTTTGGGAGCTCTTGTAGCATAGTGGCTAAGACACTTGCCTGCTAACCAGACGGCTGGCGGTTCAAACCCACCAGCCACTCCTCGGAAGGAAGGTTGGGCAATCCTACTTCCGTAGTGATACTGCCTTGGAAACCCAAGGAGGGGTCGCTATGAGTCGGGTTTGACTCAACGGCACATAACAACAACATAACAACTATTATTTTAGAGCTGTCTATTTTCCCTTCAATTCATGTTTGTTTCACATATTTTAGAGCACTTTCATTGGGTGCATAGATATGTATTATCGTAATATCTTCTTGGTCAATTGACCCTTTAAGCATCATATAGGGACCTTCCTTGTCTCTTATGCTGTTTTTCACCTTAAAGTCTATTTTATCAGAAATTAATATTGCTACTCCTGCTCCTTTTTGGTTACCATTGGCTTGGTATATTTTTCCCACTCCTTAACTTTTAATTTATTTTTATCTTTTTGTCTAAAGTGGATCTCTTGTAGGCAGCATATCAATGGGTCTTCTTTTCTTATCCAGTCTGTCACTCTCTTTCCCATGACTGGTGCATTTAGTCCATTCACATTGAGTGTATAATTAGTATGCATTGATTGCTGTCATTCTGTTGTGTTTTTTTGTCATGTTGTTGGAATTTCCTTGGTTCCTATACTTTTCTGTGCTGAGTTCATTTTGTTGTCAATTGTTTCCTCTCTTTTCTTCTTTATTGTTGGTTTTGTGCTCACTAAACCCATATATTTTCCTTCCTTCTGAGTTTGCTTAGGAGGATTGTTCATTTTCTTTGTGCTTATCTTAGAGAGAATATCTTGTCTCTGTATTTTTGGAACAGTCTATTCTATAAGGACATTGTCTTGTTTTCCTCTCCATTTGGAAGTTTTGTACCTAGAACTTTTATTCCCTTTATTAGGTTAGTTGCTGTTGTCATGTGCAGAATGACTTCCTTGTTTTTTAGTGTACAATGTTTTATGGTCTTATTTTGAGCATCTATTTTTTATTTGCGTTTAGTGTTGATGTCATGTGTCCTGATTTGTTGTTCTCCCTTGTGGGTTCTCTAGTGGAAGAACTTCCTTAAGCTTTTCTTGTAGTGTTGGTCTGGTTTTCACAAAATGCCTTAATTTCGGTTTGTCTGATAATGTCTTGATTTCACCCTCATATTTGATGGACAGTTTGGCAGGATATAGGATTCTTGGTTGGAAGTTCTTTTCCTTCAGTGTTTTATATATGGCATCCCATTGACTTCTTGCCTGCATGGTTTCTGCTGAGTAATCAGAACTCAGCTTTTTTAATTGTTATAACTGACATTTCCTTTGTCCGAGGCGGCTCACAAGTTTCTTTCTTTGTCTTTGGTTTTGGAGAGTTTGATTATAATATTCCTGTGTTTGTCTCTTGGGATCTATCGTGTGTAGGGTTCTTTAAGCTTCCTGGACAAATATCTTTTCTTCCTTCATGATTTTGGGGAAATTTTCTGTTAGTAAGTCTTCCACAAATTTCTCAGGTTTTTTTTTTTTTGCCTCTTTTGTTCTGGAATTCCAGTGAGGTGTATGTTGTTTCTTTTCATGTCATTCTATGTAACTCTTAGGTTCTCTTAATTTCTCTTAAATCTTTGTTCTGAATTTTCCTCATACAGCCTGGTGTCAAAGGATTTATCTTCTAGTTGGGAAATGCATTCTTTAACCAGTTCCAGCCTATTCTTTTGTGCTTCCACTCTGCTGTGTAATTCTGTAAGTTTGGTACTCATCTTCTGGATTTCTAACTGCTATTTCTGTATGAGTTCTGATTGTGTATTAATCTTGTTATTTTGTTCTTGAATGGTTTTCCTGAGTTCTTCCAGGGTACTGTCTGTGTTCTCCTTGTTTCTGTTTGGGGTTTCCTTAAGCTTTTGTACAGTTCTATAAACATACCTTCTAAATTTCTTCTCAGATAATTCTATTGTCTCCTCTCCCTCCATGTTTAATGAGACTTTTGTTTGGGATTTTACTTCTACTGTCTTATCCTATTTTTCTGTTTGATTTGAGGTTGCCTGTTGTTTCCTAGACATTTTGAAGTTGTCTTTAACTGTTAGCTATGTATTGATTTGATTTTATGATTTAATATTTTTGCAAAGGTGGAGCTGGTGTATTTTGTTTTTTGGTTATTAATTCAGATGTGCTGGTTTGCTCTGCAGTTTTCTTTGTGATGATGGAATCACTGTGTGGAATGCAGGTCTCTGTTCATCATGAAGAGGGTTTAGGATTCAAGCCAGAAGGTATTGTGGTGACTTAATGTGGTTTTTTCTATTGGATGAGGCAGGGGAGTGGCAGAGAAAGGAGAATGAAAAGAGGGGAAAAAAAAAAAAAAAGCTCCAAGGTGCCAGTAGCCATTCCCAGGGCTTTGAGTAGGCTGCTAATGATGATGTTATATTGTTACTCACAGGCCTGTAGCTCAAGTTTGGCAAAGACCCCAATGGTTAGGGGGCTGCCACTCTCCACAAGATTCAGACGGCCACAAAAACCCCATACTCCAGGCCCCTCTATGCCAAAAAGCTGTCCTGGAATAGCTGCTCTGATCCATGCCACAAGTTCATCCCAGTGCTCACCCACTTGTGGTGTGCTTCCCTCTCTGCTCCCAATTGCAGCACCCACAGCCAGAGGGAACTCTGCTCCACTTCTCAGAAATGCTGCCCTCCCAGTGGTTCCACATTTCCTGATGAAAGCAGGTGGTGAAGGTTCCTGTGGAGTGGCCGCAGGTCCTCTGGTGCATTCTCTCCACTATCTCCATGGAGCCCTCCAATGCCCTGTCTCACCAGCCGGTCAGCACTCCACAGGGTAAGTTAATTTATTTTTATTCTTTCTGGCTGTTTACCCTGCCTCTCCCTCCTTTCTTCTCCTACTCCCTTGAATTTGGCCTTCTCTAACTTAATGAGCTGTTCAGAATGCCAGAATCCCCACTTCAAACTGCTGCACCTAGTTTTTCAGGTATTAAGATGCTAGAGGGAACTAATGTGTGGGCTACAGATAAGATGCCATCTTTCAATCTCTCTATTGTCTCTTTATGGCAGCTCTAAAATAGTGTTTTTGGAAGATATACCATTAATAGCATTAGCATATTACACAAAAGGTACAGAGACTAAGTGTGTGCCTTAATAAAACAATCAGTACTAAAGAAAGACAAAAACAGTCACCATTTTAAAATGGTGTTTGTCCATTGCCCTGGGCTTCTCTTTCGTCAATCAGTTCACCCATTTATGAGTGACTCCTAGATGGGCAAACTTTTCCCTTATGCAAGTATGCAAATTCTTGAGAATTTGGAAGCCATATGTAGGATACAGCAGAATTTTTGGACACATTTCAAAAAATAAGTTGATCTACTTACCAGGTATGTTTGGATGAGTATGCAATTATATAGTTAATATAGACTAGGCCCAAAGTCAGTGCAGTTAACCAAGGCCACAAATATGGCAGGAAGATTCTCTCAAATTTAAATGTCCTGACTTCATGCTTACAGACTTTGGAATTGGTGAATTCTAGAATTCATAATCATTTCTCTGTAACAACACCAACAAAAGGAACTGATATGTCACAAAATATTTATGGTTTATTAAAAATAAGTTTTAAGCATTGAAATAAAGAATGAGTATATATTTTTAATTAACATACGTTTAGTTTGTCTTCAGATTTTTAAACTAGTATGTTGATAATTTTACTGTCTGGAGTACTGACAGATTACTTTAGGAGCTCTGGTAGCATAGTGCCTAAGGCACTTGACTGCTAACCAGAAGGCTGGCGGATCAAACCCACCAGCCACTCCTCGGAAGGAAGGTTGGGCATTCCTACTTCTGTAGTGATACTGCCTCGGAAACCCAAGGAGGGGTCGCTATGAGTCGGGGCTGACTCAATGGCACATAACAACAACAACATCATCTTTTTAATTATAAAATGAATGTTTTTCTAACTGATGTAATTCCAAAATAAATTACTGATATTTAATTTGTTTATGTTTAGTAAACATAATATATGTATATATCTTCTGTTCTTTTACTATATATGTAATCTCAACTTGGTACTGAAGTCTTACACAATTGTTTCTATGTGGTAAAATGGGAAGAGTAAAATCTTAATATAACATTTTAAAGATAGAATAAATACTGAGGCAAAAGTGCTTAAGGAAGCAATTGACATACAATAAGAACTCCATTCAATTGATTATCTCTTTCTACACACTCGATCTCTTTCTATCTAGGTAGCTACCTGGTTAGTTATCACACACAATTCTTCTTATCGACTGTTATATATCTACAACTGGTATTGAAAATGTTACTTATACTGAAAAATGTTTAGTGTTATTTAATAGAATACTTAAGCTAGTAATCAATTTGACTAAATCATTTAATTTTAAAAACAGTAAATTTGTACACATTTTAATATCACTGTTATTTAAGATATCTGTCTCTCAGAATTCATTTACTTGATCATTCATTCATCTAATTCCATTTGCTAGATGTCTTCTATGTTTTTGCTGTTATAGTACATAGTGTGGAGGATACAAAGATTAACTAGAGAAGATTTTTTTCCATAGACAATTTAAAATGTAATAGGGAATATGAGATACATATTTTATACAAAGTATGTGTATAACAGATGAAAACCAAAAACTTAAGACACAAAAATATTGCAAGAAACAAAATGGTATGGTAACTAAGTCAAAGCACACACATGATATGTGCAGTAGAGACCTTGTAGTTGTTGTTTGGTGCCATCACACCAAGAAACCAAACTCACTGCCATCGAGTTGATTCCAATTCATAGCGACCCCTCCTTGGATTTTCAAGGCAGTATCTCTACAGAAGTAGATTGCCCAGTCAAATCAGTTCTAAATCATAGAGACCTATATACAACAAAGTGAAACAATGTCTGGTTCTGCACCATCCTCACAATCATTTCTATGGTGGAGCCCGTTGTAGCAACCACTGTGTCAATCCACCTGGTTGAGGGTTTTCCTTTTTCTGGCTGATTCTCTGCTTTCCAAGGATGATGTCCTTCCTCAACGACTCATCCTTCCTAATATCATCAAAGCACGTGAGACAATGCCTCTCCATTCTTACTTCTAAGGAGC
>NW_006922402.1:98272-99818 GCF_000298275.1 Orycteropus afer afer
AGTGGCTGGTGTGTAAATTTGAATAACTGGTCTTGTTTGTAGGCATATAAATATTATCCTATCACTGACAGTATTGTATTCAGGTAGATCTTGAAATGTTATTTTAGACTATGAATGTATGTTTTGAAAGATGTTGAAGTATAGGCAGGCATTTGTAGGACAATGTTATGGTATGAGGCATCAATCTCTCCATCCATATTGTAATGGAAAATTCTAATCTGAATATTTCAGTTTTTAAAAAGGACAATAATACTAAGAAGTATGCATTCATTAGAATAGTCAACCATATGATAGCATAGGACATTATTTGCCAAGGCTGAAGATAAGAAAACAGGAAGGGATAGTAAAGAAGGATAAAGGGAAATGATAAACATAGGGAAGAATGTGAAGATCACACTGAATGTCACAAAACAAAATATGCATCCATCCTTGAGATGGTAAAACAACTTGCTCTGTAAATTTTCACCCTAATTCCAATTTAAAAAAGTAAATCCCATGACCATATATTGGGAAGAAGAAGAAAGTAAAGGAAAAAAAGAAAGCAGATGATGTATTTGTTTTTCCTCCTGCTTTTCAGTAAGCCAAATTCAAGGACAATACAAATTCTGAATCAGAAACTATTATAAAATACCAATGAAGTGCACAGTTCAGTTTTAGATAGAGTTCTTAAATGTAACTGCTATATGAGATGTGAGTGACCCACCTATCATTGCTTGCAGTGGTATATCTCTCAATATCTTAGCAGGAAATACAGTTCCAGGTAAATGGAAATAATATCATTATTAATTTTGTAGAAATACATTGGCTACTGGGATAAATAATACACCATGCAAGCCTTCACAAATACTGGTTAAGTTTTTGGAATGGATCTGCCCTCTTTCTTTCACATGGTGAGCCCACATCCTAGACCTTCTCTTATAGCAAACACCCTAACACTGAATCCATTACATTTTGTGTTTTCCAAAGGACAGCACCTGAAACAGATGGGACCACACACAGTTTGTCCTTTTCCATCTCAGTGTTCCAGTGGGTGGCCTTAAGAAGATGGCTGCTTATACTTCCAATTATGGGCAGTGTGTGTAAACTGCCATTCACAGCAAGATGCTGTCCTGTTTATTTCAAGATGTGTGCAGAGCCAGCCTGAAGGGATTGCAAATTGGGATCACTACCCCAGGAGATTCCCTCCAATAGAGCATGGTGGGAGGAAGAATTGTCTAGCAGCTGGCCTCTAAAATATAACCCAAGTCAACACTTTTATAACAGTCAGCATCATTATGGAATGTTGCCTCTGTGCCCCCTCCATCGTGACTCAAGGTTAAATCTCGCTTGTTATGGCATTCTTTATAGAGTTTTTGCTTGCAGCAAATACATTTGCTTAATGCTATTGTTTTAAACAGTGGTATGGCAGAGCCCGTTTATTAGCATAGCTATTGGTGTTTGTTTTAAAGAGCTATTACTGCTTGTATGTTTCTGGTTATATAGATCTCAATGACATATACAATCTATGTACTGTTGTATTTTTTTCCAAAACATGCAAAAATGCATC
>NW_006922402.1:100633-102107 GCF_000298275.1 Orycteropus afer afer
CTTTTTGTTACACTGCTCTGTCTTAAAGAAATATCTTAGGATTTCACAATAACAGACTAAATTTCATTAAGTTACATTTTGTATCAATTTCAGCGGTAAACATCTAATTTTTCTAAGATCTAAATAAAGAGTAGATACTGTCAGTTTGTTATACTATGGTGGCTTATATGTTGTCATGAGATTGTAAGCTATGCCATTGGTATATCAAATACCAGGAGGGTCACCCAGGGTGGACATGTTTCAGCAGAGCTTCCAAAGACAGACAGACTACGGTGAAAGTTCTGGTGACCGACTCCCAAAAATTAGTCAATGGAAACCTTATAGATCACAACAGAGAATTGTCTGACTGGCTTCTGTCCTCAGGAGGGATCAGTCACTACAGGAGGACATAATGTTCAGTAAAACAGAGGACCAGTGAGGGTGAGAGAGACCATCCTGAGATGGATTGGCACAGTGGCCATTGTGGTGGAGTAACACATGTTGGTAACCATGAAGATGGTGCTGAATTGGGAAATGTTTCATTCTGTTGTGTAAGATCACTATGAGTTGGATCTGACTTGACAGAATGCTCCTATCTATTTACCTATCCATTTATCTGCACACTAGGAAAAAATATGAAAACAATCTTTTTTTTGGGAAAAAAAAGGGTGCAGTGGTTATTAGATGTAGGAGTTCTTAAAGTTCTGGATGGAATCCTTCTTCTTATTCCTCCAGGTCAAATGGTATAAAATTGCTTTGGAATAGAAGTGAATGCAACAGAACTCTACTGATTATGTGTAGGCATTCTGGAATAAAGAGTCTCATGAAAAGAGAAAAACAGTTTTATGTGATCAGAATCTCAGTGAATTGAGTGACAGTGATGTATTTCACTGTAATTCCTGAGAGGGCAGTCATTTAAAAATTTAACAACTTCCATAAAAATCAAAGGAGAAAAAAATATATTGTAAGAAACATTGGATTCAGATACAAAGCACTGCTTTGAATTTTTTAAAAGAGAATTTACTGATAGGCAAATTGGAATATACCCACAACCATACATAGGTTTGGCAGATGATATCCCTGCGTATGTATTTGTATGTGTTATAAAAATACCCATATGCAGCTTAAACATAACAGGAGGCAAAGTTAGGGTAACTTCTTAGCTACAAATAAGCACTTGAGGGAATGAGTCGCTGAGTCTCTGGGCTGGGAGCCACGGTCATGAGGCATCTAGCTCAATCGGCACAACATGGTATAAAAAATATTCTTCTCCATTTACTTTGGTGAATAGCAACTGGTGTCTTAAAAGGTGGTATGCAGCCATCTAAGAGGCAACTATTGGTCTCTCCTCATCTGAAGCAAAGAAAAGTGAAGAAAATCAAAGATACGTGGAAACAGTTCCAAGGACTAATAGACCATGAGAACCTCATGGTCAGCCTATAGACCCTGAGACTAGAAAAACTAGATAGTGTCCAGCTACCAATGCCAACTACTC
>NW_006922402.1:102732-104448 GCF_000298275.1 Orycteropus afer afer
AAGAGAATTTCTTTTTGCTCCTTTCCTTTATTAAACTCAAGTGCCTCCGTGCCAAGTGACAACACTGTGTGGTGGTTAAGACTTGAGATTCTGGGGCCAGATTGTTTGAGTACATAATTATCTTGGGGACTTCGGCAAATTATTAAATTTCACAGTACCTGGATTTCTTCATCTCTCACTATATATGCTTGTTGAAAGTGAAGACAACTTGAAGTTACTTATGAAGATCAAATACTACATCTTTCAGTATAGATTACCCTTCAAGATAAAGAAAATAAAATTTCTCACAACTGGACCATTAAGCAGCATCATGAAAAACAAAGTAAATATTGAAGTTATCCAAGATTTCATTTTACTTGGATCAATAATCAATGCCCATGGAAGCACCATTCAAGAAGTCAAACAAAGTATTGCATTAAGCAAATCTGTAACCCAAGACCTTTTTAAAAATCTTATAAAGCAAAGATGTTACTTTGATGAATAAGATTTGCCTGACCCAATCCATAGTATTTTCAATTACTTCATATGCACATGAAAGCTGGACAATGAAAAAGAAAACCAAAAAAGAATTCACACATTTGAATTGTGGTGTTGATGAAGAATATAAAATTTACCATGGACTGCCAGAAAAAATGAGCAAGTCTGTTTCAAGGGAGGTACAGCCAGAATGCTCCTTAGAAGTAAGGATGGTGAGACTTCTTTGCATTTACTTTGGACACATTATCAGGAAGGACAAATCCCTGGAGAAGGACATCATGCTTGGTAAAGTAGAGGTTCAGTGAAAAAGAGGAAGACCCTCAACACGATGGTTTAAGACTGGCTACAACAATGGGCTCAAATATTCCTACTATTGGGGGGAAGGTGCAGCACCTAGCAATGTTTCCTCTTCTCACAAGTAAGTTCCCTATGAGACTGAGACCACCTGACAGCATGTAACAATACATACATGAGGTAATAACAATAACTAATCCAAAAGGCAGCTAAGACAATTAAAGGAGTTAATATATACAAAACACTCAAAAGAGAGCTTAGTTGTCTCCATTGGTGGCTCAGGGCTACCTCAGATCTGGAATTAAATGTGAGTGAGACAGGAGATAGTTTAGGAGACTTAGCTCTAACAGTGGGGATGGTGTGTTGAAACAAATCTCTTCTTCCCAGACCTGGAGTCTTGGGACCCATACTACTTAGGCTTCCTTCCACCACTCTTTCCAACAAGGGTAAGTACCTAACATTCAGGGGCTCCTGAATCCCATTACTCTCTCCCCTCTTTGCATGTTGTCTCAGCCATGTTTTTATTCTTGTTCTCCCTTACATTGGGTTCTGCTTTGAGTCCCAGCCCTGGTGCCCATGTAATTCCTGTCAGCACTCATTATTAAAGACTGGACTGCAGTTATTGGCTAGACCTTCTGAATAATCAGCATCTTCTTTGTGTGCAAGTGCCTTATGCTAAGTTACAACTGGAAGAAAAACACATCAAAACATGGAAATATAATTGTGGAAGTCCTTGAATATGTAGAGCAAACATTGTTTAGGCTTTCAAGCTCTAAGAGGAGATATTAACTCTTTAAATGATAAATTCCTTATCTTTTAAGTCACTAATCCCTCTCTGGGAGCTCTGGTAGGATAGTGGCTAAGACACTTGCCTGCTAACCAGACGGCTGGCGGTTCAAACCCACCAGCCACTCCTCGGAAGGAAGGTTGGGCAATCCTACTTCC
>NW_006922402.1:105665-106158 GCF_000298275.1 Orycteropus afer afer
GAGGAGTGGCTGGTGGGTTTGAACTGCCAGCCTTCTGGTTAGCAGTCAAGTGCCTTAGGCACTACACTATTAAGCAGAACAAAATATCTGCCAATGTGACTTAATCAAATGTTAGTCCGGCTTCTCTTCTTCTTCCAGACCCCTAATTCTTGGCCTATTCTCATGCATTGGAATTTAGAACAGCCAATCCTTATGGTCCCTCCCAAAAGAGTCACTGAATTCAGAGAAAAACATCAGCTATGTGATCTTCTCACTTGCACACATTAGTATTTTCTTGTCTGGTTTGCTCCTTGTTAGAAACAAAATCCCTTTTCTGCATGATCTTTGAGAAGTTTCCAGATCTTATGGTCAGATCATTCTCTCTATTGCAATAATCCTTTCAAATAAACTTTCTCCTTACCTAAGTCCAAGTCTGTTTTTCTTTGACATCTTTTTTTATTGTAATTATCTATTGTATTTTACATATCCTTTGCTAGATTATAAGCATTAAAAG
>NW_006922402.1:108542-109068 GCF_000298275.1 Orycteropus afer afer
CTTATAAGTAAGTAGATTTTCAGGAGAGTACACTGTGAGTGAAATGGGTAGAATTCATAAGGTTAGGGCTTCTCCTTCACATAAAAGACCAGTCTCTTCACTCATGTTCTCAATCTTATTCCCTATTACCTCTTCAAACATCATACTTCATCTTTTATATATCAGCTTTTCACTTTCTACTAGAATATTCCCATCAGTATGCTGGTACTTTCCTCTTGTTATAAAAAAATGAAAAAGAAGATAGGGCAATCAACTTCTGTAAAGATTTATTACTTCAGAAACCCAATGGGAGTTGCTATGAGTTGGACTCGACTCAATGGCAATAAGTTTGGTTATACACACACACACACACACACATACACATATCATGTTCCTGATTACTTTCCCTTGGCCACCTATCTCTGTCTGTTCCTCTTTGCCAAAAATTCCTGAAAAGTACAGTCTTGTGGTAGTTAAATTTGTATGTCAACTTGGCTGAACCTGGTTGAGTGGCTGGGCAGCTGGTGGTAGTTATTCCCCATGTTGA
>NW_006922402.1:110073-111545 GCF_000298275.1 Orycteropus afer afer
TTTTGCCCTCATAATTCTTGACCTATACAAATGATTCCTTCATTTCTAATATATTTTCTTCACTTGGCTTCCCAGAAAACCATACTTTGGCATCTTTTTATTCTATCTCATTAGTTACTTTTTCTCAGTCTCCATTGCAGATCACCCCAGTGTTTAAGATTGAGGTCTTCAGTTAAGAGATCTATTCTCTATCTACACTCACTTCCTTTTGACTCGTTATTTCAAATGCCCCATCTCAGTTGAATATACTGTCTTACAGTTGCTCAGGCAAAACACCTGGAAGTCAGTCTTCACTCTTCTCTTTTTCTCAACATGCATTCAAACCTTCCATAATTCTTGTTTATATCTTCAAAATATATGCAGAATCTGACCATTTCTCACAGCTTCCATTTCTGTTTTTCTAACTTAAGTTTTCATCACCATCTGTTGCCTGGATTATCACAATGGCCTCTTTACATGTTTTTCTGGTCCTACCTTTGCTATTCTATATTCATGCTCAATAAAACACCGAGTGATCTTTTTAAACATAAAAGTTCATATAGCTTCACTCAAAACCTTTCAAGGGCTTCTCAAGTCACTCAGAATAAACACAGTACTCCTATACTAAACTAAAAAGGGCCTACATGATCCAGATCTCTGACCTCTATTACCCACTCTTGAGTCACTCTTCTCCACAAACACATGATCGCTTGGCTACTCATAGAAAACTCTAAACAGGTTCTCACCTCAGGGCTTCTGGACCAGTTGTCTGCTCAACCTGCTCTTCCATCTGCTAAAGACTTGGTTAACATTCTCAACTTGTAAATCCCCCCTTATCATGAGTCTTACTCTGACCATGCAGTGTAATATTCCCCTCCTTCAACCTTTCTGCCTTAGCACCCTCTAATCACTTCCATAACCATTATTTTAGCTACATTATAATAATATGTTAACAAATGCATGCCTTCTTTAAATTGTAAGCAAAAGAGTGTAAGCCCGCATCATATTTTGTTATACCCAAATCTTCTAGCATAGTACCTATAACATAGGAAATACTCAAAAATTATTTCTTAAATAACTAGATAAGTGGATGATGGGTGAAATGAAGTTCCTTCACTGTATCATTAACTTCTTGATGTCCTTTATCTATAACTAAATGTGCTGACAACTGCAATACTGAAAACATGGACAACAAACTTCCATTTTAGTGCTATATGTTGGAAATTTTAAATATATATATATATGATAGGGAGCTCTGGTAGCATAGTGGCTAAGACACTTGACTGCTAACCAGAAGGCTGGCGGTTGAAACCCACCAGCCACTCCTCGGGAGGAAGATGGGGCAATCTACTTCCATAGTGATACTGCCTCAGAAACCCAAGGAGGGGTCGCTATGGGTCGGGTCCGACTCGACGGCACATAACAACAACAACATATATATGTAATGTGTACAAAGAAATAATGGTTCATATTGGTGGAAAAAAAAGTTTATT
>NW_006922402.1:112520-113522 GCF_000298275.1 Orycteropus afer afer
TCATGTTGTCAGAAGAGACCAGTCCCTGGAGAATGATGTCATACTAGGTAAAGTAGAGGGTTAGCAAAGGAAGGGAAGACCCTTAACTAGGCTGTAATGATGGGCTCAAGCACAGCAAGGATTATGAGGATGGTGCAGAACTGGACAGTGTTTCCTTCTGTTGTATTAAGGGTTGGTATGAGTCAGAGCCAACTCGACAACATTTAATAACAACAGTTAAAGTAATTCAATCTCATTCAGAAGATAACTATGTATATTTCAGTTCACAAATTTTATTGTGGTTAGGAATTTGTGAAAGTTTCTCTGGCATAGACAAAATAGTGGAAATCTATTTTTGAAAGAGAAGGTGGGCCCATTATCTAAAGCTGTGAACACGTACCTAATTATGACTTTATTCAGAAGAAAAAAGCTAAAAGCTAACCCAAACCTGAAACTGACAGGTCAATTGCAACTCATACTGACCCTACTGGACAGAGTAGAAGAGCTTCATAGGGTTTCCAAGGCAATAAATCTTTAAGGAAGCAGTCTGCCTCATCTTTTTCCCACAGACCAGACAGTTGATTCAACTGCCAACATTTCAGTTAGCAGCTGAGTGCTTTAACCACTGTGCAAGCAGGGCTCCTTACAAAGGCTGAAAGAAGTGTTAAATGTACAAACAAGACCACTTACTTAGAGAAAGCATAAGAAAGGAGATCATTGTCCAAATAAATAAGAAAATTTGTTCAAATAAATGTATTTTCATTCGTAGTGTCTTGGCATTTTGTTGTTAGGTGTCATTGAATCAACTCGAACTCAAATCTACTCTATGCACAGCAGAACAAAACACTGCCTGGTCTTGTGTCAGCCTCACAATCCTTGCTATACCTGAGTCCATCACTGGAGCCTCTGTGTCTATCTATCTTGTTGAGGGTCTTCTCCTTCTTTGTTGACCCTCCACTTTACCAAGCATGATGTTCTTCTCCAGGGAATGGTTCCTTCTGACAACATGACCAAAGTAGATGA
>NW_006922402.1:114701-115207 GCF_000298275.1 Orycteropus afer afer
GGGATAATCTTTCTTTGGAATGGGTACAAATATGGATCTTTTCCAGACAGTTGGTCAGGTAGCTGTCTTCCAAATTTCTTGGCATAGCTGAGTGATTGCCTCTAGTGGGGCATCCATTTGTTGAAACATCTCAGTGGGTATTCTGTCAATTTCTGGAGCCTTGTTCTTCATCAATTCCTTCAGTGCATCTTCAACTCTTCCTTCAACACCACTGGTTCTTGATTGTATGCCACCTCCTGAAACGGATGAACATCAACCAATTGTTTTTGGTACAGTGACTCTATGTATTTCTTCCATCATCTTTTGATGCTTCCTGCATCATCCAATATTTTTCCCACACAATCTTTCAATATTGAAATGTGAGACTTAAATTTTTTCCTCAGTTCTTTCACCTTGAGAAATGCTGAGTGTTTTCTTCCCTTTTGTTTTTCTAACTCCAGGTTTTTGCACAATTCATTAAAGTAATTGGCTTTGCTGACTCAAGCTGCTCTTTGAAATCTTCTGTT
>NW_006922402.1:116399-117777 GCF_000298275.1 Orycteropus afer afer
GAAGGAAGGTTGAGCAATCCTACTTCTGTAGTGATACTGCCTCAGAAACCCAAGGAGGGGTCGCTATAAGTCAGGTCCAACTTGATGGCAAATAACAACAGCAACAAAAAGGTCATCTCTACTCTGAAGAGTCAGCTCTTTCATAGTCAAATTTTGAGTGCCTTCTGACCTGATGGGTTTATCTTCTGGCACTATATTGGACAATGTTTCAGGGCTATTCATAAAGTTTTCCTGTAATATATCAGACAGTGTTGCACTGCTAATCATAAGGTTTTCATTGGCCAAGCATTTGAAAAGCAGATGGCCTCTTTCTTCTTCCGAGTCTGTCTTAGCCCGGAAGCTCTGCTGAAACCTGCTCACCATGGGTAACCCTGCTGGCATTTTGCAACACAGTGGCTTAGCCTTCAGCCTCACAGCAACACGTAAGTCACCACCACAGGATGACAAACTGACAGACAAGTTTGTCTCCCTTAGTAGTTCCCAACCTCTCTGGACCTGCCTATTTCAGACAATAGCCTTAAAATAGAGATCCCCACAAGAGAAAAACAGTGCTGAGCCCTGACCCATCTACCTCAGGCCCTGGCCTTAATAAAGAGCCATCTCCAAGAGAAAAGCAGCCCCCAAGTCCCAGCATACCTATCTCAGGCCCAAGTTTAAAATACAGCAGCCCCCAAGTGAAAAGTAGCCCTCAAGCCCCAGGCCCACGTACCTTGGGCCCTAGCTTTAAAATACAGCCACACCTAAGCAAAAAGTAGCCCTCAGCCCCGGGACCAACTACTTTGGGCCCCAGCCTTCCTATAGAGTCACACCCAAGTGAAAAGCAGCCTTCAAGCCCCAGGCCAAACTACCCCAGGTCCTAGACTTAATAAAGAGCTGCCCCCAAGGGAAAAGCAGACCCCAGCCCTCATCCCACATACCTCAGATATGAGCCTTAATATAGAGCCACACTCAACTGAAAACCTCCAAGCTCCAGGCCTGCCTACGTCAGGCCCTGGCCTTAATTAATATAGATCCCCCAAAGTGAAAAGCAGCCTCCAAGCCCTGGGCTCAACCTACCTTAGGTCCTGGTCTTAATAAAGAGCCACCCCCAAGCTAAAGGGAGCCTCCAAACCCCTAGGGACAGGGAGCCCTAAGGGGCATGAAGCAGCGGCAGACAGGGCCAGCAGGAACAGGTAGGGGGTAGCCCAGGAAGTGAGCAGAGTGGTTGGAATAGCTCAGGGAAATGAACTTGTCTGTTGGTTTGTCACACTGTGGTGGCTTGCATGTTGCTGTGAAGCTGGAGGCTGTCCTAGAAGGAGTGCCCATGGTGGACCAGTTTCAGTGGAGCTTCCACACTGAGACAGACTTGGAAGAGTGAAGAGGCCATCCACTTCCCACA
>NW_006922402.1:133720-134703 GCF_000298275.1 Orycteropus afer afer
GAAGGAAGATGGGGCAATCTACTTTCGTAGGGATACTGCCTCGGAAACTCAAGGAGGGGTCGCTAAGAGTAGGATCCGACTCGACGGCACACAACAACAACAACAACATTTCATTTATTATTTGTATTATTTGATTCTTCTCCATCTTTTCCTTTGTTACATTTGTCAGAGGTTTGTCAGTTTTATTAATCCTTTCAAAGGACCAACTTCTAGTTTTGTTGATTCTTTCTACTGTTTTTCTGTTTAATTTATTTCCACTTGAATCTTTTTTATTTCCTTTCTTCTGGTGACTATCAGTCTTTTTTTTTTTTTTCCCTTTTACTCTTCATTTTCTAATTGTTGGAGATGTTGGGTTCTGGTGTTCATTTTCATTGTGTTTTCTTTTTTGATGCTTACATTTATTGCTATAAATTGTCCTCTTATTACTGCTTTTGCTGTGTCCCAAAGAATTTAGTGTGTTGTGTTTTCATTTTCTTTTGATTCAACAATTTTTTTAAATTTCTTCTACTACCTAGTAACTTTTAAGCAAAATGTTATTCACTTTCCATACATTTGATTTTTTTCCCCTTGATTTTCCTGTTGTTGAGTTCTAATTTTATAGTATTGTGATCTGAGAAAATGCTTTGTAGTATTTCAGTGTTTTTTTAATTTATTGAAGCTTCTTTGTGGCCTACCATAAAGACTATTTTGGAGAATGTCTGTGTTCACTGGAAAAGAACATATATTGTGTTGTTTTTGGGTGGAGTATTCTATATATGTCTTTGAGGTCAAGCTGGTTGATAGTGTTGTTCAGATCTTCTGTATCTTTGTTGAGTTTCTTTCTAGTTGTTATGTGCTTTACTTAAAATGGTGAATTATGTCTCCTATTATTATTGTGGGAGCTCTGGTAGCATAGTGGCTAAGGCACTTGACTGTTAACCAGAAGGCTGGCGGTTCAAATCCACCAGCCACTCCTCAGAAGGAAGATGGGGCAATCTACTTCC
>NW_006922402.1:136478-137783 GCF_000298275.1 Orycteropus afer afer
TAAAGTGGAGGGTCAGTGAAAAAGGGGAAGGCCTCATTGAGATGGACTGACACAGTGGCTGTAATGATGGGCTCAGATGTAGGAGGATTATGGGGCTGGTACAAGATGGAGCAGTGTTACCTTCTGTTTTACATAGGGACATTATGAGTTGGAGTTGACTTGACAGCACCTAACAACAACAATAACAATATGAATTTATTGCTCAGCTTTTTTTGTTGTGATACTGTCAGTTTCTTTGTTCCATACAGTTTTATGTGTTGAGTTTGTTTACTTTACAGATTTTCTTATCATTTACTTTGTTGTTGTTCTTTTAGTATTTAAGGAATCTTTATTTTGGTGAGGTTTATTATTTTCTTTGATGTTACCCTATAATTTATTATCTTCCCAAGTTAAAAATAGTTTTTTCTATCTTAATATTATGTTGACTTCCTCTCTATTTGAAAGATCTGTAACTACAAATTTTTTTTCATCTTTCCGCTTTGTAGTTGCCATTGTTTACAAATTGAGGTCTCTGGTTCCCTGTATTCAGTCTTGTAGGTTTATTTTATTTTTGATACTTCCATATCTGTGTTGATTTCCAGGTAATGTCATGTGTGTTAATCTCAGATTGTTTCTGCTATGTTGGTTTTCTCTCTGAAGGATTCTCTTTCACATTTCTTGTTAATGTGAATTTGGTAGCAGATGGTAGTGTGGTTACAAGTCTCTGATCACTGGTTTTGCTGAGCAGCTGAAGACAGGCTGGGTGCAATTTGGTTGCCATTTATTGTTGATCCAGTGGTACTTGAGTGGGTATTCTTCAGTGGGTAGGGTGGTAGGTATGGTGCGTGTGGTTGGGTAGGATTGCTGGCTTCCAACTGCTCGACAAAAATAGGAAAAAGAAGAGCAAAAAGGGAGAGACAAAGATGAAGAAAAGAAAAACAAAGATAAAAAGAGAAGAAAGGGAGTGAGGGAGGACTACTAAAGACAGGAAAATGATAAAAAAAGAAAAGAACAAAAGAAAAAAGCTAAAAGTGGCACAGTGTTGGTGCAAGCACTAAAAGCCAAATGCAGCTGTGGCAGGAATGTGGCATTGCTCCATGGAAGCACATACTCCCAAACACAGTAGGACAGGGGCAGGTGTTAGTGGATGAGGAGGTGGCAGGAAGTGGAGAACCCATCCTATGGTACCAAAAAAAAAAAAAAAAAAAGAGGAAGTAAGAGAAAGAAAAAAACAGAATAGGAATACAAGGGCAAAAGAGGGATGAGCTAAGAAGAAAGAAAAAAAAAAGATAAAGAAAAAAGTGACACAGTATTGTCACATGAATT
>NW_006922402.1:138183-139276 GCF_000298275.1 Orycteropus afer afer
GGACTCAAATGCTAATCATGGAAGGTGGGGCTTGCACTCCACAGGATCATAAAAATGAAGCAAAAATTAAAAAGTGTGAGGGAAGAGGAAGAAAAGAAGGAGGACAGGAAGAATTTAGAATAAAGATAAGGAAAAAGGAACAGGTAGTTGTGTAAGGTAAGGGGGAAGATCACACCTCTCTGATTACTGATCACTTACGTGGGTGTTAGTGCAGTTCTGGGCAAGCAGAGATGGTTATCTGGTTTCTGCTCCAATAAGAACACTGCTTACAATAATTCAAAATGGCCAATCTCAGCCAATTGGCAGTTTACCACACCATGTCCCTCCTTGTTCTCTGTTTCCCTTCAGTCTCTTCACTCATCATATTTGATTTGCCTCTTTAACCTTTCCTTTGGAGCTCTGGGTTCCAGGGTGGACATCCATATCTGTTTCACTTGGTTTATCAGGTCTTTGTTGTCCCAGGTCTAGATAGCATATCTGTTTAGTCTGCCATCTTAGATCCTTTTACCAAGCCTTTCTTTGGAGGGTAATCTGGATGGGGTCACACACCAACCTTTTGGAAAGCAGTATGCACATTAACCATCTGCAGCCACCCAGGACCTCCATGCCCTTTTATAGTGCTTACTATGTTCCGGACTCTGGTCTAAACTAATTTGATCCTTATGAAATTACACTTAGAAAGATAACATTTTCATCCCCTTTTTACATAGGAAACCTGAAGCACAAAGAAGATAAGACATGCCTAAGAAGCAAAGATAGTAAGTTGTATAGAACCAAAATCAGACATTTTGCGCTGTTCCAACACAACTATGTTCTGCACATATTACTGTCAGGGAGAAAAAATAGTATTCTTTGATAAATTAAAAATAACAGAATCATCCTGACAAGTGCTTATTCTCAAATAATGAAATCTGGAATATTTTCCTTGAGCAAAACTTGCTAAGAAAAACAATGTTATCTTTAATTCTTGGTAAGCTGGCATCTAAAAAGACGTTACATGACACATTATGAATATAAATATGATAAATATTGAAAAAGTTGCTGTTTTTCTGCCATGAGTAAATTAATGCATACCAAATTAAAAAAAAAAAAA
>NW_006922402.1:139941-141227 GCF_000298275.1 Orycteropus afer afer
TTACAGCCATATGATGTTCTTGTTATGTGATGTCAAGTTGTCTCTGACTCATAGTGATCTTATGTACAACAGAACGAAACACTGCCTGGTCCTGTGCTAGCCTCATGGTCCCTACCATACCTGAGCCCATCGCTGCAGCCACTGTGTCAATCCATCTTGTTGAGGGCCTTCCCCTTTTTCATTGACCCTCCACTTTACAAAGTATGACATCCTTCTGCAGGGAATGGTCCCTTCTGACAACAAGACCAAAGTAGGTAAGAAAAAGTCTGGCCATTCTTGCTTCCAAGGAGTATTCTGGCTGTACTTTTTCTGGGACAGATTTGTTAATTCTTTTAGCAGTCCACTACTTTCAGCATTCTTCACCAACACCAAAAGCATCAACTCTTCTTCAGTCTTCCTTATTCATTGTCCAGCTAGGTGTATGATAAATATCAAATATTAGTTTTCTCTCAGATAGCAGCTGACAATAAATTCAGAATCTGGTTTCCTTGTTAATCTTTTTTATTTATTTATTTTTTAAATTTATGTTTGGATTTGTCTGAAGATTCTGATATTTTCTGGCACATGAGATGCAAGAATTAAAATATGTTTGTCATTTTTAGACATTGGTAAAATCCTCTCTGTTTGTATGATTGTGTTTGTACCCATATTGATTCCTCAAAGAAAACTCAGAGGCAGATGCATGTAGAAAATTAAATTAAAAAAAAAAGAATATAAATGAATAACTATTCAAAGGAAAGACTTGTCATATATGAAAAACACAATGATAAAGGAAAAATGTAAAATTAACAAGACTATTTAGTGTGCAAGGAGCCCTGGTAGCAGAATGCCTAGGGTATCTGACTGCTAACCAGAAGGTTAGTGGTTCAAACCCACAAGCAACTCCGTGGAAGCAAGACTGGGCAATCTACTTCCATAAAGATTTACCTCCTGGGAAACCCTATGTTGTTGTTGATATGTGCCATTGAGATGGACCAACTAATAGTGACCCCTCTTTGGGTTTCCAAGGTGGTATCACTATGGATGTAGATTGCCCAACCTTCCTTGGGATCCCTATGAGTATGAATGGATTTGATGGCAGTGTTTTTTTTTGTTTGTTTGTTTGTTTTAATTTAGTGTGTATCATTTACTCATGGTGGAAAAACAACTAATAATAGGACCTTTGGTGGTGTAGTGCCTAAGACATTTGACTGCTATCCAGAAGTCTAGTGGTTCAAACCCACCAGCTACTCCTCAGAAAGAAGGTTGAGCAATCTACTTCTCTAGTGATACCACCTGGGAAACCC
>NW_006922402.1:145279-146422 GCF_000298275.1 Orycteropus afer afer
TTCAAGTCACCAGTGATGATTAATGCATCTTTAAAGCATGTTGGTCAAATTCAGACTGCAGAAGCTGATAAAAATCTCCCTCATCATTGGCTTTGTGGTTCATGCATAAATGTGAATAATAGCAGCATTAACTGGTCTTCCTTGTTACCATATGGATGTTATCCTATCACTTACAGCATTGTACTTCAGGACAGATCTTGAAACATCCTTTGCCATGATGAATACCACACTATTCCTCTTCAAACTGACATTCCCAGCATAGTAGATCATATGGTTGTCTGATTCAAAATGGCCAAAACTGGTCCATTTCAGCTCACTAATGCCTGAGATACCAATCTTTATGCATTCCATTTAATTTTTGACAAATTCTAATTTTCCTAGACTCATACTTGTGCAGTCCATGTTCCAGTTATTAATGGATGTTTGCAGCTCTTTCTCCTCATTTGAGTCATGCCATGTCAGCAAATGGAGGTCCTGAAAGATTTAATTTACCCATATTATTAAGGTTGGTTCTACTCTCATGATGTAGCTCTTTCCCAGTCATACCTTGATTTCCTTCCAACCTAAGGGGCTCATCTTCCTGTGCCATATAAGACATTTTCAGGCTATTCATAAAGTTGCCCAGTAATGCAACAGACAGTGTTTCTCTGTTATTCATAAGGTTTTTCCTGGCCAATTCTTTGAGAAGCAGATGGCCTCTTCCTTCTTCCTAGTCTGCCTCAGTCTGTAAGCTGCACCATGTGCAACCCTTCTGGCTTTTGAAACACAGGTGGCACAGCCTCAAGCCTCAAAGCAACACATAAGCCACCACAAGATGACAAGCTGACAGACAAGTTAATCTCCTTCAGCTTTTGGAGATCCATATTTGTACCAATTCCAAAGAGAGGTGATTCCACAGAATGTGGAAATTTTTGAATAATATCATTAATACCACACACAAGTAAAATCTTGCTGAAGATAATTCATGAATGGTTGTAGCAGTATATTGACAGAGAACCTGCAAAAATGCAAGCTGGATTCAGAAGAGGATTTAGAATGATGGCTATCATTGCTAGTATCAGTTGGATCTTGGCTCAAAGCAAAGAATACCAGAAAGATGTTTACTTGTGTTTTACTTACTATGCAAAGGCATTTGACTGTGCA
>NW_006922402.1:147057-156863 GCF_000298275.1 Orycteropus afer afer
GCTGAAATTGAGGATGACTTGAAGAACTTACTGATGAAGATTAAAGACGACAGTCTGTAGTATGGATTACACCTCAACATAAAGGAAACAAAAATCCTCACAAATGAACCAATAAGCAGTATCACAATAAATGGAGAAAAGTTTGAAGTTGTCAAAGATTTCATATAACTTGGGTCCATAATCAACAGCAACTAAAGCAGCAATCAAGAAATGTGATGACATATTGTGCTAAGCAAATCTGCGCAGAAGATCTCTTTACAATGCTGAAGCCATGGTGTTTTCAGTGGCCTCATATACACGTGAAAGCTGGACAATGAGCAAGGGAGACCAAAGACAAGTTGATGTTTTGAGTTGTGGTTTTGGCAGAAAATACTGAAAGTATCATGGACTACAAGGACAACTAACATCTGTCCTGGAGGAAGTGCACCTGGAATGCTCTTTGGAAGTGAGAATGGCCAGATTTTTGTCTCATCTACTTTGGTCATATTGTCAGAAGGGACCATTCCCTGGAGAAGGATATCATGATTGGCAAAGTGGAGCATCAGTGAAAAGGTGAAAGGCCCTCAATGAGATGGATTAGTACAGTGACTGCAATGATGGACTCAGGTATAGCAAGGATTGTGAGCCTGGCATAGGTACTGGCAGTGTTTCATTCTGTTGTGCATCGGGTTGCTATGAGTGAGAGACAACTTGATGGCACCTAACAACATAGAAGGGTTCCACATTAGCAGAGATAAATTAGCTTAAAACAATATTTTTTAAAAAATGCAAATAATTCAACTGCCTTTCAAAATAGGCTTAATGTACTTTTTAAAGGAAAACAATAGAATCCATTATTCAATAACTAATATACATAATATCCAGTCTTTGATCAATAATTACCTAGAATTCAAAGAAGAGGGAGCTCTAGATTGTAGTGGTTAAGGCATTTGGCTATTAACCAAAAAGACAGTGGTTCAAACCTACCAGCCACTCCAAAGAAGAAAGATGAGGCTATCTGCTTCCATAAAGATTTACAGTCTTGGAAACCCAGTGGTGGTCACTATGAATCAGAATCAACTCAATGCCAATGAAATACAAAGAAGAAGAAAATTTTGACCCATAATTAGGAGAAAAACCACTCAATAGAAATGTACTAAAAATAAAAGAGGTGATGGACAAAGAGAATAAAATAGCTATAATAAAAATAGTATATATAAAGATAATGAGCAGAAAAAAAGAAGTTATGAAAACAAAATGGATTTAAAATATAATGTATGAAATGAAAAAATCAATGCGATTAAATATTCACATACTGCAAAATAGACATAAAATTGAATATATAGCAATAGAAATTATCCAAATGCAGACATAAAGACAAAAGAGATAAATTAATAAATATGCTAAGAACTGTGGAAAACATCAAGCAATTTCCTTAACATGATTAGTGGTATGAAAAGGAGAAGAGACAGAAGGAGATGAAACCTCAAATATAAAAATATTCAGTTTATGATGGTCGAATATTTTACAAGTAGATGAACACATCATCCCACCAATCCAAAAATATTAATTCTCATTAAAAATAGGCATCAGAAAACCCATGTGAAAAAAAATCATAATCAAATTGCTGAAATATAATTTTCAATCATTGAGTAAAGGAAGAATTTTATAAAGAGAAAACAAAAGAATAATTGCATAATTTTTATCTCAATATATGCAACCCAGAGATAATGGAATGAGATTTTTAAATTTATAACTCTAAAATTTAAAAAATGTCAATCTAGTTTTCAATATACAAAAATAAATCATCCTTCAAAACAAAAGAAAGAAGTGGAAATAGAATTATAATTTTGTCAGATTCTTATAATAAGCATGAAGTGATATGATCTCATTTAAAATTGTCTTTAATAATTATAACATTCATATTGTATATTCTGGAACAACCACTAAAAAATGTATTTTAAAAATACAGGTATAACTAAAAGACCAATAGTGGATATGATGGAGAATGAGAAAAAATATTCAAAGAATGTAAATGAAAACCACAAACAAGGGGAAGGGACATTGGTCACTTAGAAAATATATAAAATAGTGGATAGGAGCTCTGGAGAAATGGTGCCTAAGACATTTGACTGCTAACCAGAAGCCTGGTAGTTCAAACCCACCAGCTACTCCTCAGAAGGAAGATTGGGCAATCTACTTCCATAGTGATACTGCCTCAGAAATCCAAGGAGGAGTCGCTATGAGTTTGATCCAACTCAACAACAGTGTATATGAAAAGTTACATTAATAGTGAACAGTCTAAAGGGTCCAACTAAAAGCCAGAGATAAGTTGATTGTATAAACAAGCCAATGTGAAGAAATCAATAAGAAATTCAGTTTAAGATAGAGATAGATTTACAGGGGAAGGGATGGAAATTGTATACCCTGGAAACACTAATGAAAAGAAACCTGGAGGGGTTGTATTAATGTTAGAAAAGTAGATTTCTGAAAAAGAAAGAGTATCAGGGATAAAAAGAAACAAGTGTCATTCCTGAAGAAAACAGAAGAATCCCAAATGTGCATTCACCTAATTACCAATTTCTAAAATTCATGAAGGAAATAGAAACTGATAGAACTGAAAACTAAATGGAAAAATCTACAGCTAAAGTTGTATGCTTTTCTTTCTTAGTGAGTGATTGGAACAAGTTCACAAAAATCACCAAAGAGATGGACAACTACCAACACCGCCAACCAACCTGATCCAGTTTCATTTACAGAACACTGCACCGTGACACAGCAAACTACAGCTTCTTTTCAAGTGCTTATGAAACATTCAACAAATTGGATCTAATCCTGGGCAACAAAGCAATCCCATTGAATGTAAAAAGATTGAAATCTGTTTAGAATTTATTTTCTGAGCGTAACAGAGTTATATTAAAAATCAATAACAGAAAAGTATATAGAAGGTTTACAAACATTTGGAAATTAAACACATTTCTAAGTAACACATATAACAAAATAAATCACAAGGGAAATTTGAATGCTTGAAAGTGAATCAGGATGAAATATAATGTATGAAACTTTGTGTCTTGTACTCAAATATCGTTGTTGTTGTCATGTGCTATCTAGTTGGACCTGACTCACAGCGACCCCTCCTTGGGTTTCTGAGGCGATATCAGTATGGAAGTAGATTGCCCAACCTTCCTTCCAAGGAGTGGCTGGTGGGTTTGAACCTCCAGCCTTCTGGTTAGCAGTCAAGTGCCTTAGGCACTATACCACCAGAGCTCTTGTGTACTCAAATAGTGCCTAGAAAAAAAAAAAAAATTAAATGCATATGTTGAAATGATGTGAGCTTTAATATCAATAATATAAGCTTCCACTTTAAGAAACTAGAAAAACAAGAGTAAGTTAAACACAAGATACAGATAATACAGATAAACAATAGAGATGAGCAATGCAAACGCAAAGCAACCACTGCCGTGGAGTTGGCTTCAACTCACAGTGACCTCTCTTTGGGCTTCCGAGGCGGTATCACTATGGAAGAAGAGTGCCTAACCTTCCTTCCAAGGAGTGGCTGGTGGGTTTGAACCACCAGCCTTCTGGTTAGCAGTCAAATGCCTTAGACACAATAACATGAGAGCTCCCATAGAGATAAGAGTTGCAGTAAATGAAAGAGAAAAGAGAAAACCACTAGAGACAAAATAAGGTAAAGAAAAATATGGTCTTAAGCAAAATATAGGAAAATTGAGTTCACGAGAACATAATTTATCATGATCAAGTAGAGATTACCCCAAAAATGCAAATGTGATCTAACATCAAGACATCAATATAACTCACCATATTAATATAGTAAAATGAAGACAATTTTGATGGTGTCAATAGATATAACAGTAATTGATAAAACTTGATACCCAGTCATGATGAAACAAACAAAATAAAATTAAAAACAAAGACAAATTTTGCTAATGGGAAAGAAAAATAATTTCTCAGATTGATAAAGAAAAAATTGCATGGTCATAAAAATAATATGGTCGTAAAATACTAAATTACTGAATTATTTTCCTTTGAGATCAGGTGCAATGCAAAAATATTCTTACAACTTTTACTTAGTAATATATTAGATTTCCTATTAGTACTATGGGGGCTTTGGTGGCGTAGTGCCTAAGGCATTTGACTGCTAACCAGAAGGACGGAGGTTCAAACTCACCAGCTACACCTTGGAAGGAAGACTGAGCACTATACCCCCATAGAGATACCACCTAGGAAACCAAAGGAGCGGTCACTATGAGTTGGAACCGACTCAATTGCAGTTGAGTGAGAATTAATACAATAAAGCAAAAAATAAATAAATAAAAGAAATACAGATTGGTAAGAAACAAATGAAACTACCATTATTTTCAGATGATATGATCATCAGGAACCCATTATAAAGTTATAAGAAACTAATCATTAAATTTAAAAAGATCTGAATGTGTAAGATCAATATGTAAAAATCAATTATGTAGTACCAACAGAAAAGTTGATATTAAAATTTTTAAAGTAATAATTTCAATAGCATCCAAAGCATGATTAAGTTAAGGATACATTAAACAAAAGATATCCAAGAACATTTTCTATGACAAACTTACAAAACATTTTGCAGAGAAATTAAATAAATTAAGATCTTAACTAAATGGATAAATGTTCTATATTCAAGGTTCAAAACTCTCAGTCTTGTACTAATTATATAATTTTAAGGAAATAAAGAAGACCTAAAATATCTAAAACAGTATTCAAAGAGAAATAAAAAGTAGAATAAATTACATTGTGTAATTAAAGACTTACTATCAAAATAAACATAAAATAATTACTATTAATATAAAGCCTCTTACTATTAAGGCAGCTTGGTGTAGCTGTAAGGATCAATGGAAAAAATTCCAGAAAGTCTAGTAATAAAACCCATTGCCATCAAGTTACTCTAACTCATAGTTACAAATAGGACAGAGTAGAAGGACTCCATAGGCTTCCCAAGGCTGTACGTCTTTATGGAGCAGACCGCCACATCTTTCTCCCGTGAAGCCGCTAGTGAGTACAAACTGCTGACTTTTTGGTTAGCAGTTGAGCACTTTAACCACAGGACCATGGACTCACAGGTATATTAGTAATTTATATTTTGACAAAAATACCAAGGTAATTGATTAGGGAGAAACTGGTCCTTCCAACAAGTGGTGTTGAAACAACTGGTTATCTGTCTAGCACAAAATTAACCTTGACCCTTACCTCACACCCTTACCTAACACAAAAATTCACTCCATTTGAGTTGCAAATGACTTCTGACACCAACTACCAAGAGTTAGGCCCAACTTCACAGGATAAGAACACAGTGCTCCACAAGACTACCTTCACTTCAGACACCAGCCACAAGCTCGTGCGTCCCTCACTTCTGACCAGCTGACTACAACTTCCAAAATTCCCACCCCTCTCTCAAGTTCAATTATTTGCTAAAAGGAATGTAAAAAACACACTGAAACACTAAACTTACGATTACTGTTTTACTATAACAAAAGCATAAAAACACAACCAGCCAAAGGAAGAGGCCTATAATCAAGTCAGAGGACAGTTCAAAAGATTTCTGATTTAAAAAAAATATATCATTAGTAAACAGAACCAAATGCCTGATAGCCAGTAGGAACATACTTAAGCCCACCAAAATCATTTTCTTAATCCATATGTATAAGCATAAATTAGTAGCAGCAGCTAAAACCACCACCCCTTGGGAATAACATTGCCCTTACAGAAAAGGCCACCAAAGAATGTAATTGTTTTTGCTTTAATTCAAAAGTGCCCCAAGACATTTATAAACAAAAATTTGACAACAAAGTGTTCCTTTGGGCCTGTAAGGTTATAAAATTGAGATCTAAGTCCACTCTGCTGACTTCTATTTTTTAAAGCTCTAGTAAGAATATGATATGGATTATACCTCAATATAAAGAAAACAAAAATCCTTACAACTAGACCAATAAGCACCATCACATAGATGGAGAAAAGATTAAAGCTGTCAAAGATTTCATATTACGTGGTTCTACAGTCAACGCCAATGGTACTAGCAGTTAGGACATCAAAAGATGTATTGCATTGTGTAAATCTGTTGCAAAAGATCGCTTTCAAGTTCTGAAGAGCAAAGATGTCTCCGCGAAGACTAAGATGCACCTGACCCAAGCCATGGTATTTTCAGTCTCCTCATAATGAATGTGAGAGCTGGACAATGAATAAGGAAGACCAAAGAAAAGTTGATGCTTTTCAGTTGTGGTGTTGTCAAAGAATGCTGAAAGCATTGTGGGCTGCTAAAGGAACTAACAAATATGTCCTGGAGGAGGTGCAGTCAGAATGCTCCTTGGAAGGGAGTATGACCATACTTCATCTCACCTACTTTGGTCATGTTGTCAGAAGGGACATTCTCTGGAGAAGGATGTCATGCTTGGTAAAGTGGAGGGTCAATGAAAGAAGGGAAGGCCCTCCACAAGATGGATTGACACGGTAGTTGCAGCAATAGGCTCAGGTATAGTAAGGACTGTAAGGCTGGCACAGGACCGGGCAATGTTTCATTCTGTTGTACATAGGGTCACTATGAGTTGGAGAAGACTGGATGGCACATAACAACATAACAACAACAGTAAGTATAATTTGCATAATTGTTATCATGAAATGGACCAAAGAATTTTATTTTTCACACTATCAAGTTTGGCTTCTTAAGTTCTTGTGCAGAAAAGGGAAATAACAGATCAGTGAACTTCTTTTAAGCACTGAGTTATATAAACAAATATCTGTGTTTTATGAAACATTTTGTAAAATACTCACAACAGAAATTAAAAGTTGTGAAACACAGTAGGAAAAATAAATAATAACTCCTGACATGGATTGCTACTAACAGTAAACTTTCCTCTCTGTTTAGCTGTTTGCCAAGTTGTAACCCTTTCATTCCCAGGTGCTACAAATAAACAGCAGAAATTTCACTAACATGCCTATCTTTCAAAAATATGTTTTTCTAAAGGTAAACTGTTTTTGAAAAATCATTAATGTAATGATCTGTAAAACCAAACCAAACCAAACTCACTGCCATCGAATTGGATCCAACTCATAGAGACCCCTCCTTGGGTTTCCGAGGCAGTATCACTATAGAAGTAGACTGCCCAATCTTCGTTCTGAGGAGTGGTTGGTGGGTTTGAACAGCCAGCCTTCTGGTTAGCAGTCAAATGCTTTAGGCACTATGCCACTAGAGTGCCCAATGATCAGTAGGTTCACCTAAAAATATGTTAAACTCTACACAAATAATAGAATAAAAGGCATGAAAATGTTCAATGCTGCCATCTGGTCAATTCCAACTCACAGTGACTACTGCCATCTGATTGATTCTGACTCAGTGACCTCTGCTGGGTTTTTGAGGTGGTAAATCTTGACAGAAGTAGATTGCCCCAGTCATCCTTCCATGGAGCAGCTGATGGGTTTGAACCACCAACCTTATGCTTAGCAGTAAAATGCCTTAGTCACTGTACCATCAGAGCTCCTGAAAATGTTGAATAGAGGAGTCCAAACTTAGAAAATAATGTCAGTAGATTTTTTTTATGTGAGTTCATGGTTTATTGGGATTTCATTTCTCTTAGTAACTATTCATATTTAAAATCTCTGTGGTTTTTAGTTTTGTTTTTGTAGAAGTCTTATCCTCCAATATGGGAAAGCTGCCAATAAAATAATTTTCCTAATCATCATGTATTTGTACTTAGGATCAACATTGATCCCTATTAATGTTTATAGAGTTATGTTTTGTTTGTCTGTTTGTATTGTTTTTTCCCTATTTAATAATACAAACATACTTCTACAGACAATATCATTTACATATTGGCTAAAGGTGTAATAATTCCATAATGAAAAAATCTGCATTGGTTTTACTGACCATTTTCTGAATTAATAGCCATTTTTATAATGCCTTAGGTCTACAGAGTAATTTTATTTTAATAAGGTATATTAAATAATATAGATTTCATTTTTAATTCTAACTTTTTTTTTCTAAAATAATTCAATCATAAATGTGTTCCTAAGGGGAAACTCTAAGAAAGATCTTGCTATAAAAATATTTCTTGGCTACTAGTGTCTAGTCTATTTTTTTAAAAAATGTATGAGCTATTTAATACTGTTTCAATTCTGTACCTAGTTAAGGCTATGTCTAGTTAAAATAGATATTTGAAACAGTATCTCTAGTATAAAATAGTGATAATTTTTATACTAACAAGAGGAAGTAGTTTGATTTGATGGAAGATATTGATGTCTTCCAGAGGAGCCATTATTGCAATAGTGAACACAAGCATCACCAATATAAGTTAGACATGATCAATCTCCACAGAAGTATGTTTACTGATGAACAATTATTATAAGATACAGCCTTGACCTTTTAAATTTTTATCTGAAATATTACAAGATCCTCCAAACTTATCCTGACCACATCCATCGTTTCTAATGCTTTTCTCAAATGCCAAGGGAAAAAGGATTTATTCTCTTGCTTAAGGGTAATTTGTGTCTCTGAGCTTATGAGTCATATGGCCTCTGTCACAACTGCTCGCATTTGTCATTGGAGCATGAAAGCAGCATGGACAGTATGTGAACTCACGGGCATGCTGTGCCCCAATAAAACTTTATGTGCAAACACTAGCAGGAGGCCAGACTTGGGCCACAGTTTGCAGACCTCTGATGGAGATCATGATTTCATTCTGTGCTTTCCATTTAGATCTCACAATGCTGTATTTCAATATGAAATTATTATTTCATATTATGTGTTACATGTTCAAGTCTTCACAAACAAACTCATGTGGGTAATGCCACATTCTCTGGCTAGAGGACAAAGCAATTGAATGTGTTACCCCATGGTTACTAATGAAAAGAAGAGATAAGAGGAAAACAAAAGAAAAGGGAAAGTTATCACCACTACTATGCATGGCTTTATGAACAACTTTATGAGGTATGAAACCATTGTTGTTTACCTGGAGACAAAACTGATTGATGTACAGATAAGTAATAAAGAAACCAATTCATACCAATATTTAGAGGAGTATCTTACTTAGTCAATAAAGTTTGTTGTTGTTGTTATGTGCCGTCGAGTCGGCCCCAGCTCATAGTGACCCCTCCTTGGGTTGCCGAGGCAGTATCACTACGGAAGTAGATTGCCCATCCTTCCTTCCAAGGAGTGGCTGGTGGGTTTGCACCACCAGCCTTCTGGTTAGCAGTCAAGTACCTTAGGCACTATGCTAACAGAGCTCCTAGTCAATAAAGTAGATATTTAATTAAGCCATGTAAAAATATAAACAACTCTAAAATTAATCCTCTTTGGAAAAAGAAGAAACCCTTTCTAAATTTATCAGTCACAGAAGGAACCCAGGTAAAAGTGGTTGGAAACTTCTAGTGGACCCTGTCTCATAGTCCCCTCGTGAAGGCACATACAGGAAAAACAGTTCTCAACAGTGCTCTAATCTAAGGCTAACAAGATTTTTCCCAAAATCAGCACAAGAAAATTTTCAAATTCCAGACTTATGAAGTTGTGTTGAGAACAATTAGTGAACTATATAGTATGTAGGCCCTGGGTGGCACAACAGGTTTACACCTGCCTACTAAAAGTCCCTGGGGATGGCCTCAGGGCCTCAGGCAGTCAGCTGCCATACCCAAGGCTGGCGGTTCAAACCCACCAGCCGCTCCCCTCCAGGTAGCTGGGCCATCTCTTTAGGGAGCTCTGGTAGTGTAGTGCCTAAGGCACTTGACTGCTAACCAGAAGGCTGGCGGTTCAGAGCCACTCCTCGGAAGGAAGACAGGACAATCTACTT
>NW_006922402.1:157619-159663 GCF_000298275.1 Orycteropus afer afer
TCTGTAACACATGAGGTTGCCAAGAGTCATAATGGACTCAACGGTAGTGAGTTTGGTTTTGGTCTACGTTGAATGTCTGAAACAGAGTAGTAAGCTAGCCTGGGAAGTAGAAAGAAATGCAATTTGATCAATTAGAATATGAATACCCCTGACAGAAACTGAAGGAGGTCCCATATCAGTGCCAGGAGACAAAGAGTGAAACGCTAATGAGAAGACTGTCAGTCTCCCTACTCCTTTGCTATGTACATCTAGACTCCAGCATGGTAAGCACTGTAGGTGGTACTCAGAGGCGTCTGTATTCTCAGCAGAAGCCACAACAGCCCTTGGCATCTCCACCACAGTGGTGGCTACTGAGCTGCTTATTCTGGAATTCATGAGTCTGAAATCTTGAACTTCAGTTTGGAAGAGAACCAATCATGAGTCAGCCAACTCAATTGCTGCATGGGCGGAAGAGAGGCAGAGAGAATGATTCATATATTCATGACCTTTTATCATTGATAAAACATTAGTCTTCTAACAAATACATTCATTCACTATCTTTAAGCTGGATTTAGTAAATTTCCTAGAATCAATTGGGTGAACAAGAGTTAAGGAAGACTATTTCCCCATTGGATGTCTGTCTAATCTATCTAAGACCCATTGAAATATCTTCACCACAAAGAAAGTGACAGAGGGTCTTCAGATGCCTACAGATAAGCTACTAGATGATCAAAGTTTGTCTTTTCACTTGTCACTCCACTGTGCTCCCCCACCCCCTGCAAGTCAGGCAGCCAGGCTACCAAATAAATAAAATGAGCAGTGAAATTAAGATCCCTGGAAGAGGTACTTCCAAAGCTTCTGGACAAAGCACTCTGTTATGAGAGATAGTTCCTCCATAGTGATGCTCAAAGCACCATGAGAATAGATCTGCGGTAATAAATCTTACGACAATTGTTATGTCTCATATTTCAACTTTAAAGGCTAACATTGCACATCTTACGATATCCTGTATTTTGTGGTAGACTGGCCCTAGCCCAGGATTTGCCTCCAAACTTCTTTCCCACTTTCCCACTTTCCCACTGTTAGCAGGGACTGCCAAAGCTAAATAAGATCTTGGGGTAAAATGAAACAATTTTCACATGGCATTTGCACAGATACAGGTATCCTTGGAGATCTCTTAAACACTTAGATACAAAGAAGAAGGCAAAGCGGGGCACAGCAGGACTCTGTAAACAAACAAGAGATTTGGCCATGAACCCCAACATTGAACACTAGGCTGGCCACATTAATGGCATTTTTCTTATTCTAACTAGCCCAAAAGATAACTACAATTTCAGTTGGAGGAGCCAAATGAAGAATGTGAAATGCCTCCCTTATTAAAATAGTGATAATAGTATTGATAACAACAATAATAACAATAGTATAACCGTCAGTTTTGAGAGGAGAACATACTAAAACAGTTATAGACTGTTGATAAACTAGTAAAACTAGAAGATGATCCAAGGTAGCCTAGGTAAGAAGCTACTACCCAAAGAACCCTAAGACCTGTGTCTGACATTGGTCTTGTTACAGTGTGCCTGCTGCCAGCAGTCACATAGCCCTGAGAAAATAGGCAAGAATGTGCAAACGACAGTAAGAAATGTAGGTGCCCAAACATTGCAGATGAGTTTCAGCCTCATGATTTTCAATAAATTGCAAATTGAAATCCATTAATATTGATAACTCTCAATTGAGGGCCTACTAAATGGGAGCATGCTAGAAGACACACTGCATGAATTATTTTACTTAAACATGAGAAATCTTGTGCAAGGTAATAGAATTCTAAATTTCCATGTGAGGAAGCTGAAGTTCTCCAGATTACATAACCTCCCAAATTCAAGAGTGACTAAGAAGATCAGTTTATTATAGTCAGCTACTTTTCTTTTCCAGGAATGGTAAGAGAGAAACTGAGATGTCAAGATTTTCTGACATTTCGTCTATGTCATTAAGAACTGTAAAGCTGAGAGATATTTCACCAAGAGCATATGTATAAAGGTTTTTAACTGAGTATATTATTCAACAACAA
>NW_006922402.1:165343-166823 GCF_000298275.1 Orycteropus afer afer
AATGAAGTAAATCTGCTTTCTTCTCAATTTACAATCGACAGTTGTCACCTACAGCCATTTTTCAAGTGCATGCCTGCATTCTCCATGAGACTCTCCCACATCTCACAGGAATTAATTAAACATCTTCCTTATGTCTCCATCACACATTTTTAAACATTTCATAACAATCTTCACAGTGTATGTCTCACTTCTCTAGATTATACTGTGCCCAGGGCCTATGTCTGATTAAACTGTTCTCATAGGTTCCCTGCAGACATTTACTGAATTGATCCAGTCTGAATACACACTTTATGGCTTAGACCATAGGTTATATGTCATCTGATGGCTAGCTGACAAAATTGTAGAATTCAATTGAGTTAAATACAATATAATGACAATGATAGTACTTCTTGTTTTCTTAATTCTTTGCTATTTAAACTATACACTGGAATCTCACTTTATCCTCTGAGCACTCTCGTCAGTTAAGTAGAACAGGAATCGTTACCCTCATTTTACAGATGAACCCACAAAGGCATTAAGAGCTTAAGTGGTTTGACCAAGTTTATATGGAGAGTAATTGCAAAAGTGGGTCTTATACTTTGGTCTCAGGATTGCTCCCTATTTATTTGTACTGCCTGTAAAAGTTGAGAAAATTGGGTACTTGAAGAAATCAGGGCTTGGTAAATACTTGAAAAGTGCCTTCTCTAACAGAAAATTGAAAGTGTACTCACACAATCATTTACTTGGTCCACATATTTTTATACATAAAAAGATAAATTATGCTTAGGAAACAAGATTTATTTCAAATTCTGTACTAATATAGTTGACAATTAAATTTCACCCCTATATAGGAAATAAAAGTTGCAAATTTATTTTGTTTAATGCCTAAGAATGGTGAAAAAATCATAACATAGTTTGTCCTTTTGTGTAAGTGTACGTGGTCTCCAATATAAATCTGAAGAGGAGAAGAGCAATTTAATACTAAATGTCAGGGATCTTCAATTTGTACACCCAGTACTCTGCCTGAATTTAAGGGGTTGTTTTGAAGAGAAGCAGAGTTCTGGCAACTGCTGAGATGTGAAGTGTTGACTCATCAAGGTCGTCCTTTCCAGACAAATGACAAATGGAAGGCAACCAGGAAACTGGAGCACATCATTTTGTTCAGGTTGGTTCAATGATTCGCAAATAAGCACTTGTTCAATTTAAGGTCCTGTTTAAAATCTGCTTAATTTCCACACACTGAGAAAGACATGGACTAAGACAGGGGGTGTGATCTCAAAGTAGACTATGAAGCTATACAAATAATAACAATAAACAGACAGGAGAGAAGGGAGGGAAGGGGGGGGAAGAAGGACTGGAAGGAAGAGAGAAAAAAAAAATTGAAAGCAAAGGAGGAAAGAATAAAGGCTTATTGGGCTCAGTTCCATCAGAGTTAATACTGTTTTACCCCAAAACTAGGCAAGCCTCAGCTATAGGCTACTTTGGTTA
The DNA here is from genome assembly GCF_000298275.1 of Orycteropus afer afer. Classification (NCBI taxonomy): domain Eukaryota; kingdom Metazoa; phylum Chordata; class Mammalia; order Tubulidentata; family Orycteropodidae; genus Orycteropus; species Orycteropus afer. The sequence continues at coordinate 166,811 of NW_006922402.1, forward strand.
AGAGCTATCCAAT
>NW_006922402.1:171248-177860 GCF_000298275.1 Orycteropus afer afer
GTGATATTTAGAAAATTCTGGAAGGCCTCTTTTCTTTGACAATCTTTTCCAAGCTTTTATATTTATCATTCTCTACAAAAGGAATTGAGTGTACTGACCTTGAAATCAGACATCTAAGTTTTAACCTCTGCTCCTCTCCTAATGAGTTTCACGATATGGGACAAGCAATTAACTCCTTTATACTGCTTGTCCTCATCTAGGAAATGAATTAAGTAATGACACTCATAAACATAAGCATTAATACAATGGATATATAATATATTATCTTAATATTCAAATGTTGTTGCTGTTGGTGCCTTCGAATTGGTTCCAATTCACAGTGACCCCGTGTCCAACAGAACAAAATGCTGCCAGTTCTGCGCCATCCTCACAGTCCTTGCTACACTTGAGCCCATCATTGTAGTCACTGTGTCAATCCATGTCGTGGAGGGTCTTCCCCCTTTTTTGCTGACCCTCTATTTTGCCAAGCATGCTATTCTTCTCCAGGAAATGATCCCTTCTGACAACTTGACCAAAGTAGGTGAGACAAAGTCTGGCCATTCTCATTTCCAAGGATCGTTCTGAATGCACTTCTGCCAGGACAGAATTGTTTGCTTTTCTGGCAGTTCATGGTATTTTCAGTATTCTTCACCAACACTATAATTCAAAGGTATCAACTCTTCTCTGGTCTTCTTTATTCATTGTCCAGCTTTCAAAATGCATATTAAACCAAAATCCAGAAACCAAACTCACTGCCCTCAAGTCCATTCGACTCATAGCGACCCCTCTTTGGGTTTCTGAGGTGGTATCACTACGGAAGTAGATTGCCCAATCTTCCTTCCTTCCGAGTGGCTGGTGGATTTCAACTGCCAACCTTCTGTTTAGCAGTCATAGCCTTAGGCACCATGCCATCAGAGCTGAAAATACCATGGCTTGAGGTAGGCACACCTTAGTCTTCAAAGTGACATATTAGATATTCTGATAGCTATCAATAAATATAGATTTGAAAATGTCCAAGAGTCTTTTTGAGTATATTGAAATGACTTTTATAGAGAATTACCACCCATCTGTCTGTCAGTTTGTTGCACTGTGGTGGCTGGCATGTTGCTATGATGTTGGAAACTATGCCATCAGTATTTCAAATAACAGCATGATCACCCATGGAAGAAAGAGGTGGCCAGGTCCATTTCTGGAAAAAAAAAAATGGCCCCTGGAAGCATTATAAATACAAAGGAAACATCGTCTGAGATAGTGCCAAAAGAAGAGCACATTGAAAAGCACTCAAAATATTACTGGGGAAGAGTTGCTTCCTCAAAGTAGAGTCAACTTTAATGAAATGGATGCTGTAAAGTTTTGGGGATCTTCATTTGGTGATATAGCATAACTTAAAATAAAAACAAGCAGCTAGAAAAAAGCCATTATAATCAGAATGTAGAATATCAGAGCATCAATCTAGAAAATTGGAGGTTGTCAAAAATGAAATGGAATGCATGTAGATCAATATTCTAAGCATCAGTGAGTTGGAATGGATTGAGACTTGCCACTTTGTCTTGGAGGAAGTACAGCCAGAATGCTCTTTCAAAGGGAAAATGGTCAGACTTCATCTCTAAAACTTCACTCTTATTTCCAGAAGGGACCAGTCTCTGGAGAAGGATATCATATTGGGTAAGATAGAGGGTCAGTGAAAAAGGGGAAGGCCCTCAACAAGATGGATTGAAATACTGGCTGCAATGATGAGTTCAACCATGGCAACAATTGTGAGGATGGTGTTGGACTGGGCAGTGTTTCGTTCCATTTTACACAGGGTTGCTATGGGTTAATACTGAATCAATGGCACCTGACAACAACATACACATGGCTGAACTATGCCCAATATTTTAATAGTTATAACAATGTAAACACTGAACATTTATCTAACAAAGAATGTGTGTTATAACTTACTGGTAGTATGAAGGGAAGAAATACATGTTGGGGAAAGTAGCATTAAAAAAAAGAAGAAAAAAAAAAAGAGAGAGAGATTCTCAATAGATAATGTATAAAATGGAAAGACTGAGAAACAGTCTTGTAAAGTACAAGTAACATGTTCATTAGGAGAGCATGTGTAAAATCCAAAATAAACTAGGGAACAGTCAAAGTGGCTGTAAGAGTTGAAAGACCACTTGGAGGGTGGAGGACCCCACTTTTTCTTTGTAAGTTTTGTAGTAACATTGGAGTTTTGCAACTATGTGCATGTATTGCCTTGATAGACAAAAATCAAATAAAAAAATGTTTAAACTCATCGCTGTGGATACAAAGACAAACTTTAAGTTACCGTAGAACTGGGGGTGAGACAGCACAGGGCTGCTTAGTTCAGGTCTTCAATTTGCCTTTTTGAGAAAACCCCAGTTGCAGCAAAACATCTCAGGGGATATGGAAAGCAACGTGTTTGGACTTTACCGGCCTGGAAAGACACTTTGGTCATCACTGAACTGATGCATAGCGTGCAACTGGAAGTGCAATTAGCCATCATTCACTGCATGTACCAGTCTCCAGATCTGCATGGATAAATAAGAGACAGTGTCCATGCTCTTTGGCAGGGTAATAAGACTGGACTTAATCTTCTCTCTCCTAAAGATTTATTATACAATAAAATAACCCTCAAAGCCTGTAAATACTCTTGAAATCCTCCACTGGGAGGGTGCCAAATTTATCCAATTTGAAATCCCAGAGATTATGACCCTACAAGGTTTTTCTTCCACAAATTCAATCTGCAGTTAGCAGGCCAGGTGTATCACCATTTCCTCCAAACACAGAGAAAATCACCTCCTTAAAAAAATGATTAGAAATAATGTTTTTGGATATTCTATTGCTGGAGCATCTACTGTTCTAGTATTAGTAATATTCTGAGATGATTAGAGAAGGAATCATTAGTCTTTGAACTTATTGGCAAGATACACTCTGAACTAGAGTTGGAAAGGAGCTTGTTAAAACATATTCAGAAGAAAAATCATTTTAATGTAAGAGCTAAAATGTTCTCATCTGTGCTTGTGTGCTTGTGGAGATCTAAGTGTCTTCAGCAGCAAAACAAAAGGATTTTGCTTTTTTAATTCTCTTATGGCCACAAAGCTCTCCTCCAGAGTAAAATAGTTATCACTTTGATAGAAGATATTATAAAAGCAGAGATATATACTGCAAGATTGCTGTCTTAATTGAAAACACCAATGAATATAAATTAGTTGCAAGAGTGGCATTGTTATTAGAATGGAATCTAATAACAGGAATCATTAGGTAAACACTAATGCACATTACACTTTATCCAATATGTAATGCTCTGTGATGGGAAAATTGGGAAAGCATGAAATTTTTGTGTCCTTTTTTTCTTTAATGTTCTCAGTATAATTTTATTCCTTTCAAATAATTTTTTTGCCTATATTGTAAAAATATATGTTTTAGGTTCTATAAAACTTGGAAAAAATGATAATTTGGCAAGTGTTTGAAAAGCTAGTCAACATATCTATGACCTGATTGTTCTCTAGAAGTTGATATCTGTCCAGTATTATGTGAGGTCACCCAGAGGAAAAGAAGAGAGGGAGAAAATTCTTACATACTAAGTCATAGTGAGGAGTGTTTTTTTTTAAAAAAACTTTCAAAATATATGAGATTTATTTTCTTGCTTATAGTATTGCTCTGCAATTTAATGATACTATGGTCATTGACTATGGGCTGAATCATTTAATTTTCTAGAATTTGTTGGGATATTTTTTGTAATGCAGCCCATGCATAGTAATTTTTTGGTAAATGTCTTATAGGTTGTGTATGTGCAATGCTATATGTCTGTTTCTCCAGGATTAAGAGACCCAGATATTAAAGTGGAGAATTTAGATTGCATCATTGGTCCATAATTAAGATTTTTGCTGAGCATATGCATCAGAAGAATGAGGATACTAGGAAAGAAAAAATACCGATGAAAGAATAGTTCAGACATCAACTATGGAGCATGGGATGAGTTCAGAAGTGACAAGTGTAAATTTTAGGATTCCAGGCTTTGGGAGGGGCTGAAAGGGACATGATAGCACTGATCTATGTGACAGAGAAATAGGGGTAGTAGGAATGAAGACATGAAAGGTAGGGAAGATTAAATTTTCAGCCACTTCTGAGGACCTTGTGGAATTAATGAGAAGGATTTGAAGTAGGGTAGGTTGTACATACAGACATTACAGATTTCTATGATTTTAGTCCACCATTCATCTGTCAGTTTCTCGTACTGTTCTGGCTTGGGTGTTGCCGTGATGCTGGAAGCTACGCCACCAGTATTTCGAATACTGGAAGGGTCACCCATAGTGAATCAGAATATCATATGACCTACTATTATGGGTATGAGAAATTGAAGAGGAATGGTGTTGCATTCATTGTCAAAAATAACATTTTAGGATCTATCCAAAGTACAATGCTATTGTTGATGTTGTTGTTATGAGCCATCAAGTGGAACCTGACTCAGAGCAACCCCTCCTTGGGTTGCCGAGGCAGTATCACTACGGAAGTAGATTGCCCAACCTTCCTTCTGAGGAGTGGCTGGTGGCTTTGAACCACTAGCCTTCTGGTTAGCAGTCAGGTGACTTCGGCACTACATTACCATAGCTCCTACAATGCTATTAGTGATAGGAATATATCCATACTACTACAAGGAAGGGATTGTGCTCATGAAGACCCTGCACATAGAGTCGGAGGCTGTCATTCGAACAGAACAAAGGGATACTGCATGGTTTAAAATCAAGAAAAGAGTACTTCATGGTTGTGTCCTTTTACCATACTTATTCAATCCTTATGCTGAGCAAATAATCTGAGAAACTGGACCATATGAAGAATGTGGCATCAGAGTAAGAGGAAGACTCATTAACAACCTGAAAAATGCAGATGAGACAACCTTACTTGCTGAAAGTGAAAATGACTTTAAATACTTACTGGTGAAGATTGAAGATGGCAGTCTGCAGTAAGGATTACACATCAACATAAAGAAAATGAAAACCCTCCCACCTAGATCAATAAGCAGCATGACAATAAATGGAGAAAATATTGAAGTTGTCAAAAATTTCATATTACTTTGTTCCACAATCAGCACCAATGGAAGCAGCAGTCGAGAAATCAGATGACATATTGCATTGGAAAAATATGCTGCAAAAGACCTCTTTCAAGTGATGAAAAGCAAAAATGTCTCTTTGAAGGTTAAGATGTGCCAGATGCAAGCTATGGTAATTTCAATTGCCTTATATACATGTGAAAGCCAGACAAAGAGTAAGGAAGACCAAAGTCTTTTGAGTTGTGGTGTTGGTTAAGAATACTGAAAGTAACGTGGACTTCCAGAGAAACTAACAAATCTTCCTGGAAGAAGTGCACCCAGAATGCTCCTTGGAAATGAGAATAATCAGACTTGGTCTCACCTACTTTGGTCATGTTGTCAGAAGGGACCATTCCCTGGAGAAGAATATCATGCTTCGTAAAGGGGAGGGTCAACAAAAAAGGGGCAGGCCCTCGACAAGATGGATGGATGCAGTGGCTGCAACAATGGGCTCAAGTGTAGCAAAGACCGTGAGGCTGGTGCAGGACTGGGCGGTGTTTCATTCTGTTGTACATGGGGTCTCTATGAGTCAGAGCCTAATCGACAGCACTGAATAATAACAAGAAAAGGCAGTTAATACTACTACTATTCAAACTGACACACCAACCACTAAAGCTAAAGATGAAAAAATTGAAGATTTTTACCAGCTTTTGCTGTCTGAAATTGACCAAACATGCAATCAAGATGTATTGATAATTACTAGTAATTGGAATGTGAAAGTTGGAAACAGAAGCATCAGTAGTTGGAAACTATGGCCTTGTTGGTAAAAATTATGCCAGTGTTCACATGAAAGAATTTTACAAGACTGAAAACTTATTCATTGCAAATAACTTTTTCCAACAACATAAATGGCAGCTATACATATGGACCTCACCAGATGGAATACACAGGAATCAGATTGACTGCTTCCATGGAAAAAGTTGATGGGGAAGCTCAATATCATCAGTTAAAACAATGCCAGGAGCTAACTGTGGAACAGACCCTTAATTGCTCATATGTGAGTTCAAATTAAAGTTGCAGACAATTAAAATAAGTCCATGATAGCCAAAATATGACCTTGATTACCTACCACCTGAAGTTAGATACCATCTGAAGAATATATCTTTCATATTGAACACCAATGACCAAAGACAAGAAGAGTTGTGGGAAGACATCAAGAATGTCATATGCATAGGAAACAAAAGTCATTAAAAAGACAGGAAAGGAAGAAAAGACCAAAATAGCTGTCAAAAAAAAATTCTGAAACTTGCTCCTGAGTGGAGAGTAGCTAAAACTAAGGGAAGAAATGATTCAATAATACAACTGAACAGAAGATTTCAAAGGGTAGCATGAGAAGACAAAGTAAAGTATTATAATGAAAGGTGCAAAGATCTGAAATTAGAAAGCCAAAAGGGAAGAACATGCTTGGCATGTCTCAAGCTGAGAGAACTGAAGAAACAATTCTAGCCTTGAATAACAATGTTAAAGGATTCTATGGGCAAAATAGAAGCTCTGGTAGCATAGTGCCTAAGGCACTTGACTGCTAACCAGAAGGCTGG
>NW_006922402.1:179057-180388 GCF_000298275.1 Orycteropus afer afer
ATATCATATCACTCTGAAGAATAAAGTGTGCCTTACCTTAGCCATGACATTTTCAATTGCTCATATGAATGTGAACGCTGAACAATGTACAAGGAAGACTGAAAAAAACTTGTTGCCTTTGAATTGTGGTGTTGAAAATACCATAAAAATACTGAAAATACCATGGACTGCCAGAAGAACAAACAATTCTGCCCTAGAAGAAGTGCAGCTGGAAACAAAAATGGTCAGACTTCATCTCATCTACTTTGGTCATATTGTCAGAAGTGACCAGTCCCTGGAAAATGGTAGCATGTTTGGTAAAGTAGAGGGTTAGTGAAAAAGAGGAAGACCCTCAACAAGATGGATTGGCACAGGAGGCATAGGTGGGTTAAGACAGACAAAGCACTTAGGATGGGCAGCGCTCAGTAATGTTTACCACAATCATCATTGGTTTAATGATGTTGCCTCAGGTGATCCCTTTTTATTGAGTTGAAGATTAGGTTGGAAGTGGCACTGGGGCCAGATGGCTGACTCTCTGGCTAGGTCTACGCTTGAAATAAAATGGTCCCTCAAGTCCAAATATCAAAATAGAGTCTGGAAAGATGGAGGAATAGGCAGACAAGTGACAGAGACCATGTTTAACAAAGAAAAGAAAAACTAATTGACAGAGATACAGAAGATAATCCTGGAGCCCTGAGCTTTAAAAGGAACTATCCAGAAGTGGATTAGGGACCAACCAGTTGGAAAACCTGAATGAAAACAGTGAATACAGAGACAATTAGAGCTATGGACTGTCAGCTACTCTGATGAGACCAGCAGCCTGAATATTTCCAAGTGGTGTTGGGACCTGAGAATAGACCTAAAGATCAGTGCTGATCACCAAGGGCTGCAGGGACAACTGTGCTGGTGGCCTGTGACTAGGAAGGGAAACAACAAGGAGGGAGACAACCTGAGCTGTTGGCTTTCTGCTGCCTGGAGGGTGCAGACATTTTGATTGTTTACATGTGGCAGCCATTTTGGATAATTAAAGTGACCAAGAGCACAGCCATTTTGAATGTTTACAAGCGGCAGCAATTCGGGTATTTAAAGTGACCAAGGGTGAAACTATTTTGAATCTTTACAAGTGGGGACCATTTTGGATTTTAAAGTGATAGCATTCTCATTTGGATTCCAAAGACCTAAGAATAGCCCTGTTTGCCAAGGACATCAGGGACATACAAGAGGCTGACAACAGGAAAAGAGGCAGGTAGTGAGTGTATCAGTGCTGTCAACTAGTGAATAGAGCAGCACAGCACAGTACCTTGCTTGCATAGATAGCATACAAACAAAACAAAGAAAATGAAAATCATGGG
>NW_006922402.1:181073-193972 GCF_000298275.1 Orycteropus afer afer
TCACCAAAACCAAAGACAAAGACAGAATGATGAGAACAGCACAAGAAAAATGAAAAGTTACCTACAAGAGCTAACCAATAAGACTAAGCTCTGATTTCTTGGCAGAAACCATGCAGGTGAGAAGACAATGAGATAGTATATACAAAACACTGAAAGAGAAAAATTTCCAACCCAGAATTATGTACCCAGCAAAATTATCCCTCAAATATGATGGTGAAATTAGGACATTTCCAGATAAGCAGAAATTAAGGGAATTTGTTAAAACCAGGCCAACCTTACATGAGATGCTAAAGGGAGCTGTTGGCAACAACAGCTAACAACAACTGACCATTAACATACATGATGATATAACCCAGAAACCAACCAAGTTATTGTTGTTGTTGTTATGTGTTGTAACAAAAGTAAATAAGCCTATAAGATTGTAAACAGGGAATCAGAGACATCAATTAACAAATGAGGACAGCTACAAACCAAAAAGAGGGAAAAAAATTGTATCAGTACAGAACTTCTAGATGGTAGAAAAGTTAAGACAACTACAAGATAGAACAGACTGTTCTAAACTTGGGAAGAAAACTATAAATCACAGGGTAACCTCAAAGAAATGTGATAAACCTTCACATCAAAATAAAAAAGAGGACCAGTATAAATATTCAGCAAACACTAAAACAATAGCAACGAAGGAAATGATAACATGACTCATAAACAAAACGAGCTCAGCATGGAAAATTATATGGAACAAAGAAATTGACACCCAAAAATGCATATAACAAAAGTGACAGCAACAAGTTCATATTTGCCAATAATTACGTATTTGGCAAGGGACTTAGCTCTAAGATTTATGAAAAACTCCAACACCTCAACACCAAAGGAATTAACAATCCAATTGAAAAATGGGCAGAAGACATGAATAGACACTTCACCAAGGAGAATATTCAGGTGGCCAGCTAATACATGAAGAGATGCTCACAATCATTGGCTATCAGAGAGATGCAAATCAAAACAACAATGAGATACCATCTCACCCCAGCACTGACAGCAAGGTTCAACAAGACAGAAAATAACAAATGCTGGTGGGGATGTGAAGAGATTGGAACTCTCATACACTGCTGGTGGGAATGTGAAGTTATATAATCATTGTGGAAAGCAATATGGCGATTCCTTAGAAAGCTGGAATTGTAGATACCATTTGACCTAGCAATCCCATTACTAGGTATATATCCTAGAGAGGTGAGAGCCAGGACAGGAACAGATCTATGCACACTCATGTTCATCACAGCACTATTTACAATAGCAAAAAGATGGAAACAGCCTATGTGCCCTTCAGTGAAAGAGTAGATGATTATACTATGGTACATACACATAATGGAATGCTATGCAGCACTAAAGAATAATATAGAGTCTGCAAAAACTGCATATTATGGATGAACTTGGAGGACATTATGCTGAGTGAAATAAGTCAATCACAGAAGGACAAATATAGTATTCTTTGCTGTGGAGGGTCAAGGAAAGGTTTATATAGGGAGGGAAACTTTGTTGGTTGCGAGGGGTGAGAGGGGAGAGGAGGAACACTGCAAAAAAAAAATGCATTGACCCATGTCACTTTACTTTTGTGTATTTCACTGTGCATAAATTATATTTCAATGAAATGCATTAAAAAAAAAAAAAAAAAAAGATGGATTGGCACAGTGGCTGCAACAATGGGCTCCAGCATAGCAAAGATCATGAGACTGGCACAGGACGAGGCAGTGTTTCATTCTGTTGCACACAGGGTCACTATGAGCAGAGATGACTTGATGTCACCTAACAGCAATGATTTTAGTATGAGCTGAAGTCATTAGGGCGACTATGAGCCTGATGTGACAGTGGTTGACAACTTGAGAGGGAGATAATAGAATACACTAGGTGAATGTATAGGGAGTGTCTTACTCTCTATACATATCTTATTGATATCTTATTGATATCAGTATCAAAGGAGGATGGAATTTTATATACAGATTGACGAATAATGGAAATTATAACCTGAAGCCAGGGAATACCAATTTGGACCCTCCAACCTGACCTCATGACCTATGAAGTAATATGCAGTGACCACTAAGGAGCACTGCTGGGAAAATATCTTGAGGTCACAGCAAAGTGGGACAGAGCCTTCTCTTCCATTTGTATGTCCAGTCAGCTCTGCAGCTCTCAGCATACACATGGTCCTACATAGCTTGGCCTCCTTAAGCACAGGTGTCCCTTCTTCCTCTGCCTCCTGTGCCCTTCTCATCTTGTCTGCCTACAATTGCTCCCTTAAGAGTCATCTCACCTGGCAAACCTTCTGTTAACACCATTAGCCTCAGGGGAACGCATGATCTTTCTATGTTTCAGTGTCACTGTATCTTTCTATCACAAACTTTGGAAAACAAAAAACAAGAACCCATTACCACTGACTCAATTCTGATTCATAGCAACCTTATAGGACAAAGTCCAACTGCCCAACCAGGTTTCCAAGGCTGTAAGTCTTTACAGAAGCAGGCTGCTTCAACCTTCTCCTGAAGAGCATCTGGTGGCTTTGAACTGCCAATCCTTTGTTAGGAGTTGAATGCCTTAACCACTGTACCACCAGCACTCCTGTTATAAACCTTACAGTGAATTTTAATTCCTAATTTATTATTCTTTCTCTCTTCAAGGGATTGTGGGCTCCTTAAAACCAAACATGTTTTATTGATATTTGTGACTCCGCTGCACAGTGAGATGTCTAACACATAATAGGCACTCAATCAATGTTGAAATAGCTGAAAGTGAGTCAAAGTGACACAGAATTTCATAAACCAAGTTTGAGAAACAACATTACAGGGGTAAATTCCATGAACCATAAGATTTCTTCCATGTTCAATGTCACTTGCAAGTGAAATCAGCAAGTCAAATCTGTGAGGCAGCAACAATGTCATAAGAACTTACATAGTTGAACAGGGACTAGAACATTATCTCTTCAGAGAAAGAATATCACCTTCCAGTTTCTAGGTATGTGTTCTTTCTGTAACTTTCTATGTGGTATCCCAGGGGACTGTTTGGACAATGTTTTTGTCAATCATATATCCTATTCAAAACAAGTTTGAAAAATATTGAATATCATCCCATTTATTAACTTTTTATAATATTGTAACTAAACAACATTTATCTCAAATATGTGTTGTGAAAATAGTCAATTTGGTATTATTCTGTGTTGAAATATAACTGAAAATAACAACTATAATATAATTATTTTTCACAATTAATATTATATTGTTCCTTAAATTGGTTTTCCTAGGTTTGTTCTATAAAAGTAGCTCTATTTATTTTCAATTTGAAAAAGATTATTGTGCATTCTAAATTATTCCATAAAAAGTGCCCCCTCCCCAAAAATTACCTGATGGAATGTTGTCAGGAAGAGTATAAGACTGGGTGATTGTCCCCTAAAATATACAATGACATTCATGTACTAACTTTCCAATAAATGTTGTTGATGAAAGCATGGTTGATTTTCTCATTCTCGCTGTTTTTTAACCTCTCTCCTTCTTACAGATCATTTACTGTCTGAAATTTACCAAAGAGAAATAAAAGCATCTTTTTACTCTTGTTCTTTGACTCTCTTTATGGCGGCACCCAGATTTCCTCACTGCCTCTATGGATATTTTGTGTAATTTCAAAAAGTCCACGACCAGTGTGCCCTGAACAACTACTATCAGCCTGGCCATTTTCTCTTCATCTCTAGCTTTTCTTTATGGTGTTTCCACACTGATGTAAATATTCCACCAAAGTTAATGATTTCCCCCCCCCCCCCATATTAGAGTTTATTTCCAGTTGATGCATTCTGTAGTCAATTCCCCACCATTGTGAAACTTTTTCCTCCTTGGGTTTCCGAGGCAATATCACTATGGAAGTAGATTGCCTCATCTTCCTTCCGAGGAGTGGCTGGTGGGTTTGAACCACCAGCCTTCTGGTTAGCAGTCAAGCGCCTTAGGCACTATGCTACCAGAGCTCCTATATATATATATATATATATATATATATATATATATATATATACATACACACACAAATTCTTTTACTAGACATTGACTCAATAATCCTAAATAGCTGTGTCATGCAGAGTACCATATTGGAGCTTGAAGTAAAAGGAAAAAGAAGTAATATTGATTTTTTTCATTTAAAATTTTGATATATTATTCATTATGAATTTTTTAATTAATTTTATTTTTAATATATTTCACTGAAACAGTATGTAGCCTGATTAAGTAGATGATTGGCTCCTTTTTACATTTTTCCCATGGGTTTCTCAATCATCATGCCCTAATCCTAGCCCTGATATGTAGTGCCTTCTTTCTCCACCAAAGTCTCATACAGACATTTTCTGTGCAAACCACTGTTTCAGATCTTCTGACATAAATTCTCTCTAGAGGACATAAAGCCATGAGACTAGCCAGAGAACTAAAACTCCAGGCTATATGAGTATTCTTCCTAATCCCATTCACCACTTCAGCATGGAATCCTTCCATCAAAATCCTTCCACCAAAATCCCTTCACCAAAATCCCTTCTTCTCTCCTTATGGTCTTCAAGCTTCCTGAACCCTAGCAATCAATTTAGTGCAAGCTTTCTGTTTTATTTTGAAATTTCTGTAATACCTTTATTTTTATAACTCACTGTGAGTTGCCAGCAAATGTTATCATCAGTCCATGTGGCATAAAAGATACAGGAAAAACTGAAAGAGTTCATGAGATTCAAGATGTTTCAAAACCACCTACCTGCTGGGAATTGCAGACTATAGATCACTAGCAGCTGTGCCATGTGCAGGGCACATTTAGTCTTCCTGCATTGGCTCCCCTAGGTGATTTGAGGCCATCTCTACCAAGGGCTAATGAGCCAACCATTCCCTTTGCAAAGGGGATCTAATGCTGAAAAACTGCAAGATGGACTAAAAAGAAGCAAAGTGGTGTTTTCATCTGTGCTGTCAATATCCACAATCACAGTTTGTTACATCTAGGAAGGGGATTACAAGGGGCTCTGTCTTTGATAGCTAGTGCTGTTTTAACAGAAATACTGCAGGTAGGGGCTGTAACAAACAGAAATATATTCTCTCGCAGAGTGAGAAGCTAGGCGTCCAAGTTGGCAAGGCTCTCTCTCTCTCTGTGGGCTCTGATGGAAGGTCTGCATCTCTTCTGAGCTTCTTCTCCAGGGCACTCTTTACTGGTATTCTCTCTTCCCCAGTCTCTGCTTCCTAGCTTGCTTGTTTAATCTCGTTCCTATCTCAGAAGAGACTGATTCAAAATACACCCTTACACTAGCCCTGCCTCATTAACATAACCAAGGCAATCTGTTCCCAAATGGGATTATAACCGCAGGCATAAAATACAGCACATATTTTTGGGAGACAGAATTCAATCCATAAGAGACTCAGGTGCAATAAATGCTTCCTGAGTCAAGAGACTGAATTTAGTGACAAGGAAGAACAGAGAAGGAAGGAAAGAGGACCAAAGGCCCAGTGAATGCGCACATCTAAACCTAATAGCCATTTATTCTAAATGGCTTATGATTAACGTGTCTACCAAACTTCCGACAGGTGAGACAATTGCCAGGAAATTAAATTCAAAAATGGAAGAAAATCTAAACCGAAATCACGAATAGTCAGGAGCTTATTTTAAAATAACAAATGGTGTCAAAATACAGATGTGCACCAAGACAGCATGTCACAATATCAAATACTCGAAAGTGATTACAAAAAGACAAAGAAATGTTGAAAGAGTAAAAAAGGTGAGGCATAGTAGCTTGTGGAGGGAAGTAGAACAGGCGGGTGTGCGCGAAGACGGGGAGGTGTATCCTTGTGTGACAAACAGCTAGAGATGAACTCTTCTCAGCAGGGCTTTGAAGGGACCAAAAGGAGACTTTGAAGCTAAGCTATTGTTTGATTGGCTGCCAAAGGGGGAAACACTCTGGATAGAATGCTTGGTGTAAATTGTTGTTGTTGTTATTATGTGCAGGGGAGTCGGACCAACTCATAGCGACCCCTCCTTGGGTTTCCGAGGCAGTATCACTACGGAAGTAGATTGCCCCATCTTCCTCCTGAGGAGTGGCTGGTGGGTTTGAACCATCAGCCTCCTGGTTAGCAGTCAAGTGCCTTAGGCACTAAGCTACTAGAGCTCCTTGGTGTAAATGGGGCCACTTATTTATAATGAGAAGGAGCCCTGGGAACCCAGTGGTTAAGCTCCAATGCTAATCAAAAGTTCTAAATTTGAACCCACCGGTGGCTCTGCGGGGGAAACATGTGGCAGTCTGCTACTGTGGAGAGTTACAGCTCTGGAAACCCCTTTTGGGTTTTGGGGCAGTTCTATGCAGTCCTAAAGCATTCCTCTGAGTCTGAATGGACTTGATGGCAACACGTTTGGTTTTTGGTTTACTTATAATCAGCTCAAATAAGTCCTTCAGAACACACATTGTTCAATACCTGTGCATGCAATTACTCACTTTTCAAAGCATGAATTTCTCTGTAATGCCAGTTGTTCCAAGGTACTCCCAATAAGTATCCTCAAGAAATCAGCTCTTGGATTCTGGTCAGGACAAAGTAGAAAATCAAAGCAATTATGTGGACAATTTGAAAGAAATAGTCATTCCAACCATTCAGATGACTAAGGTAACCCTATGACACTGGGTATGCGTTTCCTTTTCATTGCACATGTGCACAGGCCTCTTCAGACAAATAGCCTCAAGGCTGGGATGTAAGTAAGTAGCTTTCTTATGTAGTGATACCAGTTCCCAAGCTGTGGAGGTGGCAGTTTTCTTCCTTTCCGAACATGTTGCAGCACGTTGGTCATCAAGGAGGACATAAAAGACAGGAGTTATCTTCAGATGCTTCACTACTTTTAAATAAATGAAATATATTTCATAGTGATTTCAGGTGATAGATGATGGATGGTAGTTATCCAAATGAATGATACCTAGATATCAGGCAGTAACATCGTTTTTTTTTAGCGACCACTCTTTAAAATACTAACTTCTCAGTTTCAGCAGGTTACCTTTTTCTTTCTACAAAAGCAAGATCAAATGTTGGTCGTTGAAATTTAACTTTATGAACTAGTTTAAAGAATAAAAGTCATTCACTAAAACCATGTGATATGAATGTTTCCACTTTAAGCATTGAGTCATTAGAAAATAATCCATGAACTAAGAATGTCTATCTTATAAAATATTTTTAAAAGCTCAAAAAGTTGTTAAAGAAATATAATACCTCAAGAAATACCATTCTATTAATGAGATAAATGGTGAAAAGATGATTTACTCCTCCATAACAGAAACACTCAAAGACAAAACATTGCCGGAATAAAGTTTATTTTCTTGGAAAATCAAAGAGGTCGCAGAATGAATAACTGAAAAATCAATGGCATAAGGAAAAGGGTGTAGGAACATCATAAATATATCAGAGAATTTACAGATACACACATCTGTGAGATTTGATTATATTTACTTATCAGTGCACCTAAATCACTCAAATAAGCTTGCAACACAAACAACGCAACGCAGTGCCATGGAGTCGAATCTGACGCATAGCGACCCCTCCTTCGGTTTCTGAGGTGGTATCACTACGGAAGTAGATTGCCCAACCTTCCTTCAGAGGAGTGGCTGAGTAGGTTATATAGTTAGAGAAAAACAAATTCTGGTTTTTGCTCCACTTATTTTTATCAGTTGTGTAATGATTTTGTTCCTAACCTTTGAAACTCAAAATCGGTCATTGTTCAGCTTTCAAAGGATGTCTAAATAATGTGTGGATTCTGTTTCTACAGTCAGCTTCTGTTTCCACAAATTTATTTCTGAAAACACATTTACTACCGAAGCAAACACTCTACTCTGGCATTTTTATCGTCCCATCAGCTCCATCCTCAAAGGCATATAGCTCAACCTCCCAATATTTCTCTCCAGATTGATTTCTCCCCTTCCACTCCAATCAAGCATATATTCAACGCTAGTACTCTAGTAGGGAGCTCTGGTGGCGTAGTGCCTAAGGCATTTGACTGCTAACCAGAAAACTGGAGGTTGGAACCCACCAGCCGCTCCTTGGAAGGAAGATTGGGCAATCTACTTCCCTAGTAGAAACTACTCCCTCAGAAACCCAAGGAGGGGTCACTATGAGTCGCATCCCACTTGAAGGCTGTGAGTTAGTTTAGTTTACTCTAGTAAGTCCAAGGTTCCCAGTAAAACTCAGTTATTAGCATATTTCTCCTTTGCACAAAACTCCAAAGGGCACTTCCTCCAACCAAACCTAGTAAAATAGACAAAGTGCACATTTATATATAAGACCTTACCACATGGGGTCCTAACTTGCTTTTCTGGGTTTATTTTTCCTACTATCCTGCATAGACCTTCTGCTATAAAACCAATGAGTTAAATATAATTCCTGAAAACCTGCTCTGCATTTTATGACCTTCATGCTTCCTTTCCTACAATTCCCTGAACTATAAAGCCTCCTTCTTCTAGATTTATTTATTGGAGTCATTCAAGATACAAGTAAAATTTTAACTTCTTGAAATGTCTTTTACCTCTGCCCTGATAGGATGCCGTTCTGAGAACTATGGCCCTTTGTTTCCACCTTTGCTGTGGCATTTATCACTCACTCTTTATCAAGTGAAAGTAAGCTCAGAATGAGTTTCTGAGTGATGCTGTGCAAGTCATTTACCTGAGTTCTCCATTGACTCATTTAGAAAGTGAGGATAGTAATGAATTTTTACAGGGCTATTGTAGTGATTAAATGAAGAAGTTCATAAATTCATGTTCCCAAACATTTGAAAACTGTTAAGTATCCTTCAAATATAAAGTATTATTTCCTTCCACGATTGATACTATTGAATCCCCTATAGTAAATGTGTGTGTGTATATATGTGTGTAGGAGCTCTGGTAGCATAGTGCCTAAGGCACTTGACTGCTCACCAGAGGGCTGGCGGTTCAAACCCACCAGCCACTCCTCGGAAGGAAGGTTGGGCAATCCTACTTCCATAGTGATACTGCCTCGGAAACCCAAGGAGGGGTCGCTATGAGTCAGGGCCGACTCGACGGCAAACAACAACAACAACATATATGTGTGTATATATATATATATATATATATATATATATATATACACATATATATATATACACACACACACACACACACACACAACATACACACAATACCTTGACAACACGTACACACTATACACATACACACACACACACATATGGCTGTTTTTGTTTTGTTGTTAGGTGCCATTGAGTCATTTGCAACTCATAGCATCCCTATGTACAACAGAACGAAACACTGTCTGATACTGAGCCATCATCAAAATCCTTGCTATGCTTGAGTCCATCATTGCAGCCACCATGTCAATCCATCTCATTGAGGGCCTTCCCCTTTTTTGCTGACCCTCTACTTTACCTAGCATGATCTCCTTCTCCAGGGAATGGTCCCTTCTGACAACATGACCAAAGTAGGTGAGGCAAAGTCTGGCCATTCTCACTTCCAGGGAGCATTCTGGCTGCACTTCTTCAAGGACAGATTTGTTCATTCTTCTGGAAGTCCATGGTCTTTTCAGTGTTCTTTGTCAACACCACAATTTAAAGGCATCAACTCTTCTTAACACTTCCTTATTAATTTTTTAGCTTCCACATGCATATGAGGTGATTGAAAAAGACATGGCGTGGGTTAGGCGAACCATAGTTTTCAGAGTGGTATCTTTGCTTCTTAAAACTGTCAAGGGTCTTTTGCAATTTCCCAGTGCAATATGACACCTGATTTCTTGATTGCTACTTCCATGGGTGTTGACTGTGGATCCAAGTACAATGAAATCCTTGACAATGTCAATCTTTTCTCCATTTATCCTGATGTTCATTATTGATCCAATTGTGTGGAATTTTGTTTTATTTATGTTGAGGTGTAATCCATACTGAAAGGCAGAGACTTTAATATTCATCAGTAAGTTCTTCAAATAATCTTCACTTTCAGCCAGCAAGGTTGTGTAATCTACATATCACAGGTTGCTATGAGTCTTGAGGCAATTTTGATGCCTTATTTTTCTTCATACAGTTCAGCTTCTCGGAGTATTTGCTCAGCATACAGATTGAATAAGTGTGGTGAGAGGATACAACCCTGACTCACTCACTTCTTGATTTTAAATCACACAGTATCGCCTTGTTCTGTTCAAAGGACAGGGTCCTGGTCTATGTACAGGTTCCTCCTGACACAATTGAGTGTTCTGGAATTCCCGTTCTTCACAATGTTATCTATAATTTGTTATGATCCACACAATCAAATGCCTCTGCATAGTCAAAAAACATAAGTAAACATATTTCTGGTATTCTTTGCTTTCAGCTAAGATCCATCTGACATCAGCAATGTTATCCCTCATTCCGGGAGCTCTGGTAGCATAGTGGCTAAGACACTTGCCTGCTAACCAGATGGCTGGCGGTTCAAACCCACCAGCCACTCCTTTGAAGGAAGGTTGGGCAATCCTACTTCCGTAGTGATACTGCCTCAGAAACCCAAGGAGGGGTCACTATGAGTCGGGTTTGACTCGACGGCACATAACAACAACAACAACATCCCTCATTCCGTATCCTCCTCTAAATCTAGCTTGAATTTCTGGAGATTTTCTGTCAATATTCTACTGCAATCCCTTTTGAATTATCTTCAGCAAAATTTTATTTGTGTTGATATTAATGGTATTGTAAACCCAAGGAGGGGTCCCTATGAGTCAGATCCAACTCAATGGCAGTGAGTTTGTTTTGGTTTAGTTTGCTTGGATTACCTTTCTTTGGAATGAACACAAATACTGATCATTTCCAGTCAGTTGGCCAGGTAGCTTGTCTTCCAAATATCCTGGCATAAACAAAAAACACCTCCAGTGCTGCATCTATTTGTTGAAAACATCTCAAGGGGTATTCCATCAATTCCTGGAGCCTTGTTTTTTGATGATTCCTTTAGTGTAGCTTGGACTTCTTCCTTTAATACCATTGGTTCTTGATCATATGCATCTTCCTCAAATAGTTGAAGGTCAATCAATTCTTTGTGACACTGTGACTGTGTATTCTCTCTATCTTCTTTTTATGCTTCCTGCATCATTCCATAATTTGCCCATAGAACGCGTCAATATTGCAACTCGAGGCTTGAGGTTTTTTTGTTGTTATTGTTGTTCAGTTCTTTCAGCTTGACGAGTACTGAGCATGTTCTTCCCTTTTAGTTTTCTAATTTCAAATCTTTGCACATTTCATTATAATACTTTACTTTGTCTTCTCAAGCTGCCCTTTGAAATCTTCTTTTCAGCAATTTTATTTGATCAGTCTTCTATTGGCTTTAGCTACTCTACTTTCAAGAGTAAGTTTCAGAGTCTCTTCGGAGATTGATTTTGGTCTTTTTTTTTTTTCCCCCCTTTCTTGTCTTTTTAAGGACCATTTGCTTTTTTCATGTATACTGTTCTTGATGCCATCCCACAATTTGTCTGGTCTTCAGTCATTGGAGCTCAATGCATAAGATCTATTCTTCAGATGGGCTCTAAATTTAGGTAGAATATAATCAAAGTCATATTGTGGCTCTCGTAGACTTGTTTTAATTTTCTTCAGCCTCAATTTGAACTTGCATACGAGCAATTGATGGTCTGTTCTGGAGTCAGCTCCTGACCTTGTTTTGACTGATAGATAGTACTGAACTTCTCCATGGCCTCTTTCTACAGATGTAGTTGATATGATTTCTATGTATTCCATCTGGTGAGGTCCATGTCTATAGCCACTGTTTATGTTGTTGAAAAGGGTTTTGCAATAAATAAGTTGTTGGTGTCGCAAAATTCCATCATACAATCTCTGGCATCATAACTATCGTCAAGACCATAGTTTCCAATGTCTTTGTTTTCTACTTTTGGCTCTTCTTTGTTTCTCACTTTCACATTTCAATCCTCAGTAATTATCAATACATCTTGACTGAATGTTTGGTCATTTTTAGACTTCAAAAATTGGTGGGGAAAAAAAAAACCTTCAATTTCTTCATCTTTGGATTTAGTGGTTAGTGCAAAAATTTGAATAATAGTAGTATTAACTAGTCTTCTTTGTAAGGTTATGAATATTATCCTATCACTAACAGAATTGTACTTCAGGATAGATCTTAAAATGTTCTTTTTGATGATGGATGTAATCACATTGCTCTTCAATTTGTCATTCCCAACATAGTAGACCAGATGATTTTTTTATTCAAAATGGCCACTACTGGTCCATTTGAGCTAACTAATGTCTAGGATGGGGCAATCTACTTCCATAGTGATACTGCCTCAGAAACCCAAGGAGGGGTCACTATGAGTCGGGCCTGACTTGATGGCACATAACAACAACAACTACAACAATGTCTAGGATGTCAATCTTTATTTGTTCCATCTCATTTTTGACAACTTCCAATTTTCTTAGATTCATATTTCATACATCCCATGTTCCAATTATTAATGAATGTTTGAAGCTGTTTCTTCCCATTTTGAGTCTTGCCCCATCAGCAAATGAAGGTCTAGAAAGCTTTACTCCCTCCACATCATTAAGGCCAACCTTACCCACCAGCCACTCCTTGGAAGGAAGATGGGGAAATCTACTTCCATAGTAATACTTCCTCAGAAACCCAAGGAGGGGTCGCTATGAGTCAGGTCTGACTCGACAGCACATAACAACAACAACAACAACTTTATTCTATATGCAATTGATTTTTGTTGTTAAGAATATACATAGCAGAACATACACCAATTCAACAATTCCTACATTTTTGGCATTGCTGTTATTGTTATATGCCGTAGAGTCGGACCCGACTCATAGCGACCCCTCCTTGGGTTTCCGAGGAATTATCATTATGGAAGTAGATTGCTCCATCTTAGTCACTCATTATATAT
>NW_006922402.1:194072-198044 GCF_000298275.1 Orycteropus afer afer
AAAAAAAAAAAAAAAAAAAAAGGCACTGCCATCAAGTCAATTCCAACTCATAGTGACCCTACAGGATAGAGTAGAACTGCCAAGTAGGGTTTCCAAAACTATGAATCTTTATGACAGCAGACTGCCATATCTTTATTCCATGGAGTCACTTGTGGGTTTGAATCAACAATCTTTTGGACAGCAACTGAATGCCTTAGCCCCTATATCAGCCAAGTGCCTCATTATATATTAATTTTATAAATTAATAGTCATTATAATTACTTATTGAAATGAGATTATACAGTAATAAGACATTTTCTATAAACATATCAGCATGTTAAAATGCAGTTATGTTGTCTTTCTAAATAATTTCTTCATAATCTTAATCTGATAATGCACAAAACACTTTAGGAACTATTGTCAAGGCATGTTTATAAACTACATAAGGAAAACACTCTCTTTATGGTCCTGGCACATTTTGACCAAAGACATTTCCCATATGGATGTCCAATCTTACCAAAGTTAGCTCAGAATAATTTACAGCTGTTGGCAGATATAAAATCCAAACCCACAGAGAACTTTCCTCCACTTAATATGGTCAAAATGATGTTTCACTTTTGATATGAAGATACAAATATCACCTGGCCCGGTCCATAGACAATTGTGAAGAATATTGAATATACTGTAGACTTTCAGAAGAACCAGATTTAGGCAGGTGCAGGAAATTGCACATTTCATTAGAATTATGTACCTTGTCTTCTTGAGCTACCCGTTGAAATTTTCTGCTCAGCTCTTTCACTTCATGATTTCCTCTACTCACTTTAGCTACTCTGTGTTAAGAGCAATTTTAAGAATCTCTTCTGATATCTATTTTGGTCTTTTCCTTCTTTCCTGTCTTTTTAATGACCTTTCACTTTCTTCAGTTTCTTCACTTTTAGATCATCAATTGCTCATGTGCAAGTATAAATTGAACCTAAAAAAATCAAAGCAAATCCATGAAGAGAAAAATTATAACCTTGAATACAACCCACCTGAATTTAGAGATAATCTCAAGAATAAATTTGATGCACTGAACACTAAGCCAAAATGTAAGAAACAAAACCAGCATTTCTCAAGCTGAAAGAATTCCAAGCTGCGCTGAAGGCATTGATGAAAAACAAATCTCCGGGAATTGATGGAATATCAATTGAGATGTTGCAACAAAATGCAGTTGTACCTTGACAGGAAATGGCCAGAACTGTATTTTGTCAACTGCAATAAGGCATTCAACTTTGTGGATCATAAAAAATTAAGGATAACGTGTTCACTGGCCCTCTACTGATGTCCTTTTCCAGGCATTGTCTTTCCTGAAGATGTGTACAAATAAGTGAGCCAAAGTCTCATCCTTCTCACTTGTAAGGAGTTTCTGATAGGATTTCTTCTAAGACTGATTTGTTTGTTCTTCTGAAAGTCTACAGTATATTCAATATTCTTCACTTAAACCACAATTCTTCTGTCTCCCTTTGTTATTGTCCGGCTTGCTCATGTATATGAATCAATTGACCATGGCTGGTTTCAGATGCATACCTCAGTCATCAAAGTGACATCTTTGATTTTTCAGAATGTTAAATAGATCTTTTACAATAGATTTGCCCAATGAAACCTATCAATTAGTTTCCTGACTGCTGTTTCCATGGATATTGACTGTGGATTTAGTAGAATGAAATGGTTGACAACTTCATTACACATTTCATATGTTATGATGTTGCTTATTGGTCCAGTTGTGAGGATTTTTGTTTTCTTCACTTTCAGGTGAAATCAATTCTGAAGGTTGTAGTCTTTGACCTTCATCAGTAAGTACTTCAATTTGTCTTCATTTCTGAACAGCATGGCTGTCATCTGCGTATCACAGATTGATACTTACTTTTCCTCCAGTCTTGAAGCTGAATTCTTCTTTACATAACCTCTTCTCAGATTATTTGTTCAGCATACAGATTGAATAAGTAAGGTGAAAAGATACCACCCTGCCACAGATCTTTCCAATTTTGAACAATGCAGCATTCTACTTGTGTATTTAAATGATTATATCTTGATCTATGTATAGGTATTGCATGCATAAAATTAAATGTTCTAGAATTCTCAAAATGAACTCAAATGAACACACAGGAAATTGTGAGACAGTGACAAAATAGCCACAACAATGGACTCAAACATACCCACGATCATGAAGATAGCACAGCACCAAGCAATGTTCCATTCTGTTATATAAGGTCACCATAAGTTGTAACCAACTATATAGCAATTAACAGCAACAACAATGTATTGTATGTTAATATTTCTTGCATACTTGGTAATATTTGATTGTATGACAGGACTTTTTATTTTAATTTGTTGAGATATTTTTGTATTACTAAAATTATTCCTGAGTTTTCAGTTGGGGTTCAGTTACTTGGAAATAGTTTAATTTGGAGGAGAGGGTATCTTTCTTCTAAACTAAGGAACTCCGGTGGTACAGTGGTTAAGGCATTCAGTGGCTAACCAAAATGTTGGCTGTTTGAACCCACCAGACACTCTATGGGAGCTCTGGTGGTGTAGTGCCTAAGGCATTTGACTGCTAACCAGAAGGCTGGTGGTTCAAACCCACTCTTTGGAAGGAAGATTGGGCAATCTACTTCCATAGTGATACTGCCTTGGAAACCTAAGGAGGAGTAACTTTGAATTGTTTCCGACTCGATGGCAGTGAGTTAGACACTCCATAGGAGAAAGATGAGGTAGTCTGCTTCCATAAAGATTTACAGTCTGGGAAAACCTATGAAGTAGGTTTATTCTGTCCTATAAGGTCACTATGAGTCAGAATTGACTTGACGACAGTAACTTTTGTTTGTTCTTTTCCTCTAAGTTCTGTTAGATAGCGCTAGACCAACTTTTAGCCTAGAGCTATCTTTGTCCTACTGTTAAGACAAAATTCTTCTGGATACTCTAAGCAATGATTCAAGAATTACGAAGTTCTCCATATCTTCAAATCAGGAACATCATCAGGTTCTATGTGGAGTGCCCTTCCTGGAATCATGGCCTGGAATCTTTCTCTAGCTCATAATCTGGGGGCAATAATAGAACTCAACTCATTTGCTTCCCACCTCACATTTTTCACTGAACTTTGTTGTCAGAGTCCCAGTATCTCAAAACCTATTGTTTAGAACATTTTGTACAGTTTTTTTTTTTCATTGTTTCATGTGTGAAGTAAATTCAGTCTCATATTAACTCCATATACTGAAACAGAAGTCTCAACTTTTGCTGTTTTTCTGTCCTGTTGTAGTGGTCTAGAATCTTCAACTTAATCTTTATAACTTAATCTGTAGTTATTTTGGCAACAAAACTGAAAATGCTTCAAGTTGGTTCCTATGTTGTTTTTAGCTCTGAGACAAAAATGTCAAATTTGTCGGTTCTTCCTGAGAAATACCTTGGATTTGCTGCTACACTTTTCTTCCAGTTGACCCTGTCTTAAGAGCAAAATTCAGATTTTCAATGGTATGTTTTAACTTCATTCTTCCAACTGTAATTTAATAGCACATTAATATGTTAAAAAAAAAAAAAAACTTTTTCCACATGTGCTTTATATTTCATAATTTCCCATCACACAAATGATTTTGAATGGTCAAAAAAGAACACTCAAGTTCATAACCTGCTTGTTTTACTGTGGATCTTGGGCAAGTTATTTCTCAAAACTATAATTACTTCTAAAAAATAAAGAAATAAGATGGGGAGATTTCTAAAATTTTATGATTCTTAATGCTGTGCTTCCTTTAGTTTCAAGAGGTTTTTTCAATTTTGAATCTTTTATTTATTTCCATCTTTTTTAATGCATCACTGTCTCAAATTTCCTGTTTGATGTCTACTGAATTTGTGCAGTTTTAAGGACAGATATATATGACAATAGACATGTTGAAGCACCTACTCACTACACAGATTGACACTGTGTGAATGCACTCACGATGTGTCAAATTGTAAATACAC
>NW_006922402.1:200119-201755 GCF_000298275.1 Orycteropus afer afer
CCTACTTCTGTAGTGATACTGCCTCGGAAACCCAAGGAGGGGTCACTATGAGTCGGGGCCGACTCGATGGCAAATAACAACAACAACAACAACAACAACAATATTTTCTTATCTCAGGGAGACAGATTTTCAGAGCAATGATTCTCTCTGTCTCCCTGGGTATTGATACTCATTAAAGTTTTTTGCTTTCCCATTTCAAAACAAACAAACAAACAAAAAGAATATATATAACAGAACATTTACCAATTCAACAATTTCTACATGTATACTTCATTGACATTGATTAAATTTTTTCAAATCCTAAAACCATTCTCACCCTTCTTTTCTGAATTATCTCCCTCAATAACATAAAATCCCTGCCCCCTAATTTCCTATCTAAATCTATCAAGTTGCTGTTGCTAATTTGACCTCATATAGACAGATGTTAAAAGAGTACAATGGGCAAGGCAGACGTTTGTTCTTTACTAACTGAGCTAAATTGCTGTTTGGTTTAAAGAAGACATCAGGAGATGTTTTTGGTTTAAAATTGAAAGATGAATTCAGAGTAACAGTTTTGTGTGTTCATCCAGCCTCAATGTCTCTAGAAGATCTAGGGTCCATGAGAATTTGAAAATCTATTCTGAATTTTCATCCTTTTGATCAGGATTCTTCTATAGAATCTTAGATCAAAATGTTCAGTAATGGTAGCTGTGAACCATCCAGTTCTTCTGGTCTCACAGCAAAAAAAGCAGTTGTTCATGGGGGCAATTAAGCACATGTTTCATTTCCTTTTCCTAGTCCTGACTCTCCTTCTTCTGTTGCTGCAGATGAATGGAGACCAATTGTTTCACCTTGGGTGGCTGCTTGAGAGACTGACTATTCAAAGATAAAAAGGAAGAAGAAATGGGAGAGGGGGTCAGAGACAGACATAATAAAGACAAATGGAAAAATATCAGAGACAAAGTCTTCCCCTTTTACTGTAATAATATTGTCTGCTACATGAATTATATTTGGAGAATCAAAATGAATAAAATGTCTTCTGTCCTCAAGAAACTTGGTGAAATCAGAGTTCTGGTAAGATGGCAGAATAGGCAGACAAACTACACAGATCCTTTGCAATAAACAAAAGAGGAACCAATTAACACAGATACTGAGGATAATCTTGGAGCCCTGAGCTTTGAAGGGAAGGATATAGAAGTAGACTAAACTCCAACTAGTAGAAGAATTTGGATAAAAACACCAAAAAAGGAGACATACCGAACTGTGGTCTGACAGTGATCCTGACAGCATGGACAGTTTAGATATTGCCAAGTGGTGTTAGGACCTAACAATTAATCTGAAAATCGGCCCTGCTAGCCAGGTGCTGCATGGAGAACTGCACTGGTGGCTGGGGAATAAAAGGGAAAGCATCAAAGAGGGAGACAAGCTGAGCCATGGACTTTTGGCTGTCTGGAGGGTGCAGCCATTTTTAATGTTTACAAGCGGTTTGACCATTTTGGATATTTAAAGAGACAGCATTCTCTCAGATTCCAGAGACCTAAGAATAGGTTCCACTTTCCAGGGACAGCAAGGACATACCGGACACTGAGGACTGGGAAGGTGCAATATTCCCCTTGTTACTCTTATACCCCACACCCTCTTGGTGAACAGAAGTACG